>NC_028361.1:17334531-17338586 GCF_000741045.1 Vigna radiata var. radiata | reverse complement strand
CAATTGAACAATGATCTGTGAATAACCGATGACGAATCTATTTTGGAAAAGCAGTGGAATAGCCTGTTTCTTTATAATTGTTTTTAGGTTTCCTCTTTGTTTTACAACATTCTTTAAATATTCTCAATTTTTAATCATTACTCATAAGCATTGCATAACATTCATAAGAGTCAGATATTCGAAAGCAATTCCGTGTTCGTTGGGAGACGACTTAGGGTTACTTTAGCCCTATCTACTTTCTTGAATACTACTAGGCAATACTGAAGTTGCCTTGAAAAGTAATATTAATTTGATAGCTTCAACGACAACTAATCAACGATACAAGGAGACTTCCAATGTTTAGAAATCCTATAATTGAAATGAGATAGTATTTCCATGGATTTTGTTTCTGGATTGCCATAAACCTAATGAAATTTTGATGCAATATGGATGATTATTGATAAGCTTACTAAGACTGCACATTATTGTCGATTAACATAAAGTATAAATTGGAGATGCTAACGGAGTTGTACATAAAGAAAGTTGTAACATTACATGGAATTCCTACAAGCATCATCTCTAACCATGATCCTCAGTTCACATCCAAATTTTGGGAAAGCTTACAAAAAGCACAAGGGACCAAGATAAAGCTTAGATCGGCATACCATCCACAAACAAATGGACAAACAAAAAGAATAATCAAATCTTTCGAATATTTGGTACGAGCTTGTGTAATAGAACAACAAAGAAATTGTGATGTTTATCTTCCATTGATATAATTCACATATAACAATAGCTTTCATACAAGCATCAAGATGACACCCTACAAATCTCTATATGGTAGAAAGTGTAGAACGCTAATATGTTAGTATGAAATAAGTGAACAACTCCTTTTGACATTGGATTTTGTGCAAAAGCAAAATGATCAAATCAAAATGATAAGATAAAAATATGAAAACATCACAAGATCATCAAAAGAGCTAGTATGATCATAGGAGGAAATATCTTGAATTCCAAATTGGAGACTATGTCTTTCTGAAAGTTTATCCTACAATTGGTATTGCTCGAGCCTTAAAATCTAGAAAGTTATCACCAAAATTTATTGGATTATTCATATTTTAAAATGAGTTGGTTAAGTTGCTTATCAGATAATTTTACCCCAAAACTTGTCAAATCAACCTCTAGTATTTCATGTATCTTAACTCAAAAAATATATTCATAAAACTTCTCACTAATCAAGCTTCATCCTATTCAAATTCAAGATAACTTGACATACAATATTTTGCCACTAAAAACCGTTGACCGACGAATTAAACAACAACTTAACAACACACATAAAATTCACATATTTTTTTACTAAAATCTTAGAAAAATGAAAATAAAACAAAATCATCAATTATCCATATAAATAGATGTTAGAATTTATTAGAAATGATTTTTTTTTTATTGAAATACATGATTTTGGGTTTACTAAGGGTTAAAATAGCAAAATTGTCTAATACAAACCTATGAACTCAAAGTTCATTGTTTAGTCTTAATTGAAAGCAATATAAATGAGTGGACCAAGCTCATTTTTCCAAAAAATTTCTTGATGATAAGAACAATGTAGGAAGATTCCTTTAGCCATATGCCATGTAAAATTTAATGTAAAGAATAAACTTAGGTAGATTTTTTTCTTCTCTTTCAATAGAAACCTTCCAAATGTAATTACTTTTATTAAATATATATTTCTTTTTACAAATCATCTTTGTGCTTTTATGCAAATCTTTCCCTGTAAATAGAACACAATCTCCCACATTTTTATCATAAATTTCTAATGTATCACTTTAATCAATAAGGTAAAGAGGAAGCGAGATTAAACTCTTTTTATTTTATTAAGTTTTATTTATTTTGAATTATATATTATTTTATTCACTCCATTTAACTTATTTTTAATTGTTATTCTATTTATTTATTTATATTTATATTTATATTATTTTTCTTCAGTTAGGCACTAATCATTCTTATTTATTTTATTTAATGTACCTTCAGTTATACACATATCTTACTTATTTGCTTAATTTAATTTATTTCGCAATGGTCATATTGATTTATTTAATTTAAATTACTTCCAATTACACATTGATTCTATTTATTTATTTTATTTAATTTATCCTCAATTATGTATTGATGTTGTTTATTTATAATTTATCTCTAATTACGTATTGATTATATTTATTTATTTTATTTTATTTATCTCAATGCATTAGTGATATTTATTTATTTTACTTAATTTATCTTCAACTATGTACTGATTCTTTATATTAATCTATATTTTTGTTATTAATATTTGTTTATAACAATCTATTCCATATGTAGTTTATTTTTTAAACTTCTTGCTTTGATTCTTATTTTATTTTATCATTATTTTATGATTCGAAAAGTAAAAGTAAATATTATTTTATTTAATAAGTTTGGATGAAAGAAAGTCACCTGTTATTTTATCACATATGTTTTATTGTCTGGTATATATATAGTGATAAAATATATTTCGTCCGGGAAAGTAAAAAATCAAAATTAAATAATAAGAGAATAATAATTAATGGTGGGTAAAGAAATAAGGGAAAAGAAAATAATAAAATAATCTTCCTTAATGCAGGACACGTCACTTTAGAATGTTTTTTGAAATATTAGTTTAATATGGTAATAATTTGAATTATATTGTCTGACAATAATTACAATTAATGTCTTGAATATTTGTTTGGTTTATTTTTTATTTTACAATCAAGACCATTTCTTTCCCTATTTTGTCCATTGTCAATTAATTCGCCATTAAGGCAAGATCACATTAATATCACAATATGTGTCTATATACCAGGTGACTTTACCAGACAATAAAACAACAGGTGTCTCAACAGAAAGTCACCTGTTATTTTATCACATATTTTATCACCTGTTATTTAATATGTTTTATTGTAAGTTAAGAAAGACTCTTAAGTCTGGTTTAAATGAGTTGAGATTAAACCGATGTCATAGTGTTTGTATTTGGGAAGTCGTAGTTTGATGTATTACGGGATGAAAGACACAGACTATGGTGGAGTTCGAGAATGTTTTACCAAGTAGATGAATATTTGGATAGTTCAGAATTCTTGACTAAAATATTCATAGGTCAAACTTAAAACTATTTGGTACCTGCTTAACATCATCAAAGTTAAGTAGTGAGTATATGCCTATGACTGATATTCTTGAGAAATAATTTTTGTGAGAAATACTCAACTACTTAATCACTTTTCAAAGTAACTTTTGATGTTCATAATGATGGATCATCAGAACTAAAATATGGATCTATATGTTTAATAAAATGAGATTAAGTATTGTGGTTCTGGGTCAAAATTTAAGTCTCAATGTTTGTATTGTATTGTTTGCTTAATTTATTAAGATTGATATTTAAGATTTACAAAGACCTCACTCCTTTCGTATGTACCTATTATACCACTAGAAAAACATGCTAAATAAGAAATGATTGTGAAATTATTGAAAAATATTTTAAATATTGTCTCATGGATAATTTATGTTAATGTCTTAAGAGAAATAAAACATATAAATAGTGAAATTATTAATATTGTAAAAAATATATATTTTTATAATATTTTATGAACAATTACAAGATGTAAATATATTTATATGAATTTAAGTAATTATTAATCTTCTCTTTAGGAAAATATAATTGTAAACAAAAAAATTAGTTTTAATCAAATAATAATCATTTATATAATAGTTTATGTGCTATAATCAATCCAAACATAAAGTTAAAATAAATTGATCCGCAATAAAAATAGAGACGAAAATAAGTTTGAACTGAAGTTTTGGTTCAATATCGATTGTTTGTTATATATCTGTCGCAACCGGGATCGCGACGGGACGGCGAACCGAAAAACAAGCAGGTTTTGGAAAATATTTTGGGAGTCGCCACCATAATTTATTTTGGAAAACTATGGAAAAACCCTAAAAAAAACATGGTCTACGAAAAAGAGATTTTTAAGTTCGGGAATCGGTTACGCGTAAGAAAGGTGTTCGCACCCTTCCGCGCCTGCCCG
>NC_028361.1:17328596-17330521 GCF_000741045.1 Vigna radiata var. radiata | reverse complement strand
TGTTTGGCATTTTCTTTTGACATTGGTATGTGCATGCTTGAATTCACAGAAAAGTTGAAAGTGGTAAGGATTTAAAGGACACTGGGATAGCCACATTGGCGTGTAATATGTGAATATCAATATGAGATACGACACACCAAAAGGATGTTGGTGTTTGGTAAAATGGAGATATGGATCCATGAATGTCAGAGTTGCCCCTAGTTTTTTTTAGGCAGGGGTTTCGTTCAGGATAGGGAACGGGTATGGAAAGGACTTACTGAAAAAAGGTTGTCCCAATTGGTTTGATGGTTTTGGCTAGTTAGGGAGTTCCTAAATAGCCCAAGTGAGAATAACTTTGGCAAGACTGATATGCTCTAGTTTGTAGGTAGTATTAGTGTTTGTTAGAGACAAACTCTTTTTCTTGTAGGGGAAGGCTGGAGGATGAGGGTTTTCAAGCAATGCACACATGCTTCTCAACAGAAAATACTATGAGTTATTTAAAACAATTGATCAGAAACGTATGATAATAATTTACTCAAAATGTAATGATTTCCTTTTCTATTTTTTTTTGACGAAGTAAAAATGATAAAACTTTTTGAGAAATATTTTTTTTTTAATATTTTTTTGCTAAAAAGATTGTTTGCGATCACTTTAAAATAGTGCCCCTTTGTAAATTGATTTTTTTTTTATGGATAAAATGGATGATGGAAAATGATGAAGAAGAAAACTATTTTCGCGATTTCATGTCATTAATGCTTAAAAGAAAATGAAAGTTTTATTAATTCATTTGACTAAAAATTGCTTATTTTACTTTATTTATTTATTCAAAGCATGACATTTTTGTTCTTGTTTTTTTTATAAAAACATGACGCATTTATTGTTATGTATAAAGAAAATGAAGGGAAAATGATAAAAATGATGCATGAAGATGCTTGTGCCAAATAATGATTAAAAGAAAACATGTTTTATGCTTTTAAGGTAGGTCCAATGTCCTATGGTCTAAGCATTGTATATGCAATCTCACAGGGAAGGCTTCCTAAACCTAAGATCAAGGCCACCAGAGCTATGGTCTTTTTCACAGTTTTTCCACAACAGTTGGACGCAACTAGGTGTGAAATTACATGTAAAGAGAACAACCACTGGCTGGGGTTTTCACGATAGCCAAACTGGAGACAGTCCAGACGTGACACCGCTACACAACCCCTCTAATTCTATGTTGCACTCAGACCCGGGTATAGGGGCCCCACTCATGATATGTACAATAATAATAATGAGAATAAAAGCATATAAATTACAAGAATAAATAAAGACAATCATATATATAAATAAAGGGAAAAAATAAAAATAAAAAAGAAATAAAATAAAATAAAGCAAAAAAAAAAGATAATGAAAAAAAACCACATCAATTTTGCACATTTAATTAAGAAGGCCTGATTCTCTAGTGTCCCCAGTGGAGTCGCCAGTTGTCGCAATCGGGATCGCGACGGGACGGCGAACCGAAAAACAAGCGGGTTTTGGAAAATATTTTGGGAGTCGCCACCATAATTTATTTTGGAAAAATGTGGAAAAACCATAAAAAAACATGGTCTACGAAAAAGAGATTTTTAAGTTCGGGAATCGGTTACGCGTAAGAAAGGTGTTAGCACCCTTCCGCGCCTGCGCAAAGGCAGTACCTTTAATTAAATGTATAAAATTAATGTGGTTTTGTTTTAAAATATTTAATTTTCCCCAAAAACAAAAATAAAATTAAATAAAATATTAGGAAACAAAAAATATTTTTTGTTTTATGAACCCGACAAGATTGACCTTGGTCCTACGTATATCCATTAATGGACAATCAGGGATCACGTAGTTCTTTATCTAGAAAAANGTTTGTGAGTTTGTTTACCAATTATTAAAGATTGTTTGACATTTTAAAAAAAAATGAAAAGGTTTAGTTTAACAAA
>NC_028361.1:17311507-17327396 GCF_000741045.1 Vigna radiata var. radiata | reverse complement strand
ATATATATATATATATATATATATATATATATGTTTCAATTTTTTTTATGATAATAGAAAATTATAAAGTTAATTATTCTTGTTTATTATTTTTATTATAAATAAAAATTAAATATGAATAATAAAATTAATTTTTATTAATTTTGTATGTAATTTTTAATTTTGAAAATAATAAAGTTTAAAAATTGATCAAATTGAAAAAATGGTTACAGTTACCCAAAAAATAATATTAATAAAATATTTATTTTGATTTAAAAAATTTCTTAAAAAATAAATACGAAAAGTCGCCTTATATAAATATAAATTATAAATAATAACAAAAATTAAATTAAAAATAAGAATAATTATAATGATGAAAATATTTATAACAACATTTACTGATCAATTTAATTTTAACTAGACAAATCAATTCCTTCATTTATGTAAATTTTAACTAGACAAATCAATTTAATTTTCTCCATGCACTAAAATTTCGATCCAAATCATGTATTGATATTTTTTCATGAATAGGTATGAATTTATCTATAAAAGTAACATTTTAAAAGAAATTAAAAAAAGATTTCGACAATATAATTTTGAAAAGCTACATTTAAGATTTAATTATGATAAAAAAACTAGTTGAATTAATTCTGATACATAATAACTATTTAATTTTGAGAAATAATTTGTAGATCATAAAATCAAAGGCTTCTTTAATAGTAATAGTAGCAATTATTTGAAAAATTGGCTGCTTCGCATGCTCCCATATAAAAAAGATTGTCAAAATCTATGAAAACTACAAGCATCCATCATAAAAACAAATTTATCCAAAGTTCATCATGAGTTATAAGTGAATTTCCTCTGAAAATACGTTTAACAATATTAAGTTTATAGTAAAAATCAAGAAAAACATTAATGGCGGAAGCATTGAACACCAAAATCACAGATAATAATTGTAGGGCTAAGAATCATTTGGCACCCCAGCACAAATGACTAAGCAAAAAATTGTCTGAACTTCTCTGCCTTTTTGATATAACTAAAATAAAATGGTGTACAAACATGTTTCCACCAAACCAGGTAAATTTGGTAGAGGTGTAACAAGAGGCATGTAACATGCAATACAAAAAGTTCTTACTTATTATTCTTCTGTTAAACAAGCACAGGCATGTAACCCAGCAATGAAGCATAATAATAATCCCTAACATGAGTTGGAGGCTACCTAGGCTCTTGCCCTCCATCATCTCCATAACTAAACATTACCTGCCACCTATAAAGCTCGACCACCGCCACCACCACCACCACCACCGCGAGCCCTGCCTCGTCCAGAATAGCCATATCCATATCCATATCCTCCTCCTCTTCCATAATAACCACCACGCATTCGTCCACCACGACCAGGGCCACGGCCACCTCGGCTTCCATGGTACCTCACAAAATCACCAAACGTCTGCACCACAAATCAGCAAAAGAATTTGACATTGTCCCCAGAAATATGGAATCCACTAAAGAGAAAAATTACCTCAGTATCAATCTTGACTTGTTCAGAGTATCTAGTCCTTCCATTTCGTGAAGTATTATCATGCACGTTGGAAGAGAGCGAGTCAAAGAAGTCATCCTTGTTATAAATAGGCTGCAAAAATCATGAAAATCAGAGTCAAAAACACAATACAAAGACTAAAAACCAAAATCATTACGTGAAAACTTGATACATATCAAGCTGCAAACTCGATTATATTACCTTAACCTCAAGGTTCGATAAATCACTATTCTCTTCATCTTGGTAATCTTCATCATACGCTATCTCTTCACCATCTTTGTCTTTTGAGTGAGACTTGCTTTTACCAAGATGACCCCATACTTCATCCTTTCTGAATTTCTCATTCATTGCCATGAAATCAAAATCTTCAGTGAATTGTGTGACTGGGCCCTGCAAGCATTAATAATTTTCATTTAGCTAATCCCAATGGTCCAAAAATTGTTTAAAAAAGAAAAAAAAAACAAAAAACAAAAAACAAAAAACAAAAAAAAAAAAAGAGGGATAGAGCATGTTGTTTCATGGTAGATATTTATAATAAGTGACTTGAGAAATGACTACTTTATAAATGAAATAGTAATTTGAATGTTGTTACCCCAGTTCCTCTTCCTCTCCCGCGTCCTCGGTAACTATAGTTATGATGAGTTTGAGTAGGAGCTCCACCAGGCTTAGAAAAATGCAACCAAATGTCAGAAGTCCATCTCAATCAAACAAATAAACTTTAAATACAATAACTAACATAATAAAGCATTCATGCGTCACTTGATGCTAGTTTTATTTGATAAAAGCAAAAGACATACAAATTAAGAAACAATCATCAATCATTACAATTTATGTATGGAAGCTGACAATTAAAACCATACACAAAAGAAATCAAATCCTACATTAATTCTCCGCAAAATAAATGGAAAAGAATACAGAAAAGTTTATCAGCAGAGAAGAGTTTGCAGACCATCTAAATTACAGAGCACAATTTCAACATGTTCCTCATTAGATCAAAGCCTAGCTTAATGTATAGGAGGAGAGCAAGTTGCCATGAAAGATCAGAGGGAAAGTGTCATGATTTTCACATTTACAACGTTTAAACTTGTCAAATGCATATTCAACTTGGGAAAACTGATTTTGCTTAAAAAATAACGTTTGGCTTAAATTTTTAAAACACTTTCGCTAAGAAGTGAAAATATATAACTTCTGCATAGGGCTGAATATTTTGTGCCATACTACGGACTTGCTTTTTAGATTAAATTTTCAAATGTAAACCACTTTCTTCAAACTTGGTACAATATGATTCACGGCAAACAGCTTTAGAATTTATTTTTGCTTCCAGTCC
Organism: Vigna radiata var. radiata; assembly: GCF_000741045.1. Classification (NCBI taxonomy): domain Eukaryota; kingdom Viridiplantae; phylum Streptophyta; class Magnoliopsida; order Fabales; family Fabaceae; genus Vigna; species Vigna radiata. The sequence continues at coordinate 17,324,553 of NC_028361.1, read as the reverse complement.
AACATGATTTTAGTAAAAATATAGGTTTTTTTTATTGATGTTCAGTAGTGTTATTTTGCCTCCAAACCTAGGTTTAACAAGTGACAAAACTCACTATGCCAAACCTGCTTAATGCATCCAAACAAAAATCACTTACCTTATAAGTCAAATTTAAAAAATTAATTACATTCATATAGAATTTTGCAAATGCTCAACCAAACATGCACTTCATTCTAACCAAAATCAGGAAAATCTAAAATCATTTACAACTGTCTATCCATGCACACCCTAAATACCTTTAGAGGATGAGATTATTCCAATTCATTAACAAAACCTCCCCCATATTACGATATTGTGTGGAAACATACAAACATATAAAAAAACAATAAAAAGAAAACTAATAGATCAAGAAGAGAGGATACCCTGTGATTGGGTCGTGAAGTTACTGGCAAAGGCAGTATTGGTGGTTGAACATCAGTAGAAACTGGCAGAGATGACTCAGAAGATGACATTGATGATACCTGAACCACTTCAACATCCTTATGAGGTGCTTGTGAAGGCTGAGCTGAAGTAACTATTGATGGTCCAGGCTGCAATAATTGACCTGGGGTAATCAGAGAAGGGGCTGATGTTTCTGTATGGATAGAAGTTGATGATCCAATAACTGCAGGAGACAACTGTGATCCAGTTTGATAGGCTAAGCTTGAACCTGAAATTGCATTTGGTTTGCTATTGATGGGTGGCACTATAGCATTTATTTCTGGACCAGAATTAGTCAGCGAAGTCAGTGATGGTAAGCTAGCAGCTAACATGGTTGCTGAAGTTGAAACATTGGGTATCTTGTTTGTTACTGATGCTGGCAAAATTTCAGAAGCAAGCGTTGCAGAAGGNGCAGGAGGCAAAGCCGAAGGCAAAGCAGATGGTGCAGGAGGCAATGCAGAAGGTGCAAGAGGCAAAGCAGAAGGTGCTGGGGCAAAATTAGACGGAGGAAACGAAGCAGATGTTACACTAGGGGTAGTAGTACTCACAGGTAGTAAAGATGATGGTAATTCTGGTAAGTTAGAAGATACAGTAGGTAAAGAGTGACTAAAACTGGAATACTGCATAGGCTGCTGCAAGGAGGAAGGCATTGATAAACCAGGTGGAGGTCGAAGCAAAGATTGTTGTTGCAATTGAGGAAGCCCATTGGGAGTACCATAATATCCTTGCCAATACATTGGCATAGCAAGCCTACCACCATTTGCATTTGGAGCAGGCGGAGAAGCTCCCCATGATCCTATGTTCCCTCCAGGTTGATACAAAGGTAAGGGTCCTTGAAAATTTGACCCAGGAAGTCCATGCTGAGGGGTATGAGAGTTAAGATCAGTCAAAGGTCCACTCACAGCAGAAGGCAAACTTGTAGATGTAGTGACAGGATGAGGATAATGAGACTGCAGAATGCCATACCATATAATTAGGAAGACATTATTTAACTGATTCATTATTTACACGAAAAGAAATTTCATTAACCTGAATAATAGCTGGGTCATTGTTGACTTGTGGAGGAGGCTGCACAGGTGGAGAGGATTTAACCTGTAAATCCTGCAGAAAAAAATAAGACATGTCTCAGCTGATCTGGTTTATATATAAAATATGTGAACATCAATCAATCAATATTCCATGCAGTAACATCTATACAAAGCCTTTGTAGGTTAAGATTAACTCAAAACGGATAAGAAAAATTGGATCAACCTTCTAATGTTCCATCTACTGAATCAAAGATTCTAGAACCAAGTTGTACCAAAAACGTTTCTTCACAAAACTCACTCAATTTACATGCCACTATTCCTAAGGTACTCTCAATGAAACCAGGTACAAATACATACTTATTTACAAAAAAAAAAAAAGTGTAAAAATCACATGCATAGTACCTTGATGTCAGTACCACGGAAAAGTATATACTCATAAACCTTGTCACCAGGGGGAATTTGTGGTCCATCCTTTTTCCTTCCTTCTGTACCAAAAGATCGCACTGCAACACAAAAAAAAAAGTGCCACTTTATCCATCCAACCCATGATACTATACAACATATTTAGATGGTAAAACTAGAAGCTGCAATAATCCACAGTTTTATGAAAACTATTGATCAGAAGTCCTGATGATTTGAAATTCAATCCAAGAGCACAACCATTATAAATACTACATAAACTTTCAATTGTACATGACTTGACTTCCAAGCAATACACACATAGGAAGCATATCAAGTGAGAAATAGGTATCATGCCTTATAGGATAAAAGAATAACAAATATCGAACACTCAATCACATTTATATGAAGATTAAAGATAAATCCACATACATAGATAGAAAATATGCAAATCTTACAATTACCACACAACAAATGTAGCTGTTGTGATGGGAGAGACCTAATTCATATCAAGAACCCACAATTCCTGTGTAGCAGTCATGCCCTATATATCTTGCAATAGGGCTGTAGCATTGCATAACACTATGCAATCTTCCAAGAATACTATGTACAGGCTGAGAAATCAATTGATATATACTTCAGAAGAGACGCACCAAAGCTAGCTAGTGAGGTGGATGAGCCCAAGTCCACATTTAGAATACCCTAATTCCAATACAAAACATAGCTTGCAACATAATCGAAACAAAAAATAGCCTAAGAGGTGTGTGATACAGCACTCCCAGGAGCTGTGCTTGTCTGCAAAAGCACACGTGATTGCCACAACACTGCACGTTTAAAATAACAGAAATCTGAAAGCGCAGAGCAATATCTGAGGGAGAGCAGGGAAAAATGAGGGTGAAAGGAATAGAAACAATACCAAATAACATTGAAGATAGTGCCCGAGAACAGATCAAGGCCAGAAACACCGGGAAGGTGTCAAAAATCATTAGAAAATGCTGGAGATCGCACCAAATATAGTGGATCGTGTTTCAAAATAGGGTTTTATTTCAAACCTTGATTAAGGGAAGTATAAAATCACGCACATGTCTCCCAAAGTAAACCTTAAATGACACTATATTATGGAGGTTAAAGACGGGCTTCATCCAGACAATGTTGCGGCCACTAATGCTACACAAGACTGCGATTCAGAACCCTCCAGACATGACACATCGTGGAAACACAACAGGCTAAAATGGTTATAGATTGCGTAAAACACCACAACATCTCTATAGCGCGTGATTGAATATCCAAGAATACAGATATATACGTAAATTGCCAATTATTATTCTCTCACTAACATTAAAAATTTAAACATAAGAGGGAAGCATATGAATTTCCATTCTTTAATCCAGTTTGGCCTTAGATTTTCATAAATCTATCAGCACTGGAGTATCTGAATTTTGCTTCTTTAAGTGTCGCACGGATATCGACTTAGGGACTAATTTTTTTAGTTCACTATCTACTCCTTGCATTTATGGATCAAAAAGCTTTCCATTAACCCGGAATGCAATAACTAAACAATCCACAAAAGCAAGCAGCAAATAACAAAATAAAAAAATTACAGGAACCAAACGTAAGCCTACGTCCATCTGAGAACCTTATCCAAACAGTGAAAGAAGTTAAACCCGGATACTGCAACAGAGATAGATTAAAACCACATGCCACGCTTAATTGACAAGTAAAACATGCAACCCAGATGCTGCAGGGATAAAGACACATAAAGACCATTCTCAATCTCTTAGCAGAAAACCCATGAACTATCACAACTTCAGAAAAATCCTTCCCTGAGGCAAGAATTCATACCCCAGTAACAAAGCCCCACCAGAATTCAATAAAAATAAAATAAAATAACAAACAACAACAACAAAGATCAAATTTTGAGGGTGAATTCAGAGATCTGAAACGAAGAAAACAAAATTAAACTGACAACAAACAAAACCCAGAAAGGATTAAGCGAAATTGGTCAGAATAAAAAAGTGGTTAGCATAAGAATACCGTTTCTTAGGCCAATACTGGACTCTTCTGTGTTGATGTTGTACAGAATGCCCTCGTATCTGATTTCACTCTTGGAAGTTAGGCTTATCAAGCTCCCAATGTAGGTATCCGCCGCAGAACTCGATCGAGAAGCGCTCTCGGACGCCATAACCGCGAGCGAATGAGGTTAGGGTTTGGGTTTTGGGACCCCTTTTATGAAGCCCCTGTTACAATCTGTTCCAACTTTCAAATGTCTCTGGGGTTGATGGGATGTGAATGAAATGATGCACCTTTTATATGCACAAAATGTATAGTAGTATGTGAATGGGATGACATGCTATGTGCATGAGATGATGTTATAATTTACATTGTATATTTGTAATGATGTAATAATGTATGGTAGTCTGTGACTAAGATGATGTAATAACATACATTTTGTCTTGTATGAGTGTTGTCCTAACAATACATTTACCCAAAAAGATCTCAATTAATATTATAAGAGTTGGTATGAACACTATTTATTATTTTTTTAAGTTACATTCCAATTGAGGATATGTATATATTAAATTAGAAGATTTTTTATATTATCTATTATTAATTATTTATAGATTATTATTTATTGATTATTAAATGCCAATTACTTTGGTAATAAATATTTTATGAAAGTTTTAAATTATTATTTAATGGATTGATTAGGTAAAACAAAAGACAAAAGACACTAAGTTTTTTTTTATTGAATTTAAATTCCTGAAAAATCATTCTTTAAATTTTTTGTTTAAAACACAACTTTTTAAGCATGAGATATATACAATATTGCTTGCAAAATATAAATTTATAAAATATTAAAATCACGAGTTAACGTACAGTTTAAATATAGAAGTTTTCGTGTTTGATTAAAATAAGAAGATAAAATTTATAGTTTAGTTATACTCCATATTTTTCTTGATGTGTTTAAATTTTTATTGTTGTTTATTATTGTTTAGAATGCAAGTGATAACTTTATTTTATTATATAATTAAATCTTATCATAATATATAGGTTGTATTTAAAAATTTACAAGCAATTTGCATCTTTCTAGCTTTTAGATACTTGAGAGACTCATGATCCGTGTATGATGAATTCGCGAGTCACCAAATAATATTTCTTATGTTTTAAGCGCTCTAATAAGGATATATAGTTCATTATCATAGGTAGAATAGCTCAAGATAGACCATCTAAGTTTCTCACTAAAGTATGTCAAAGGATGGTCTCCTTGAATCAACATAACTCTTATTCTTACCCTAGATGTATTGCATTCTAGTTCAAAAATTTTGGAAAAGTCAGACAGAATTATAATAGGTGCATGAGTTAACTTAGTTTTTAAGGTCTCAAATGACAAAGCTTTCTTTTCACGCCTATCAAATGGTACATTTTTCTTCACAAGCTCATTCAAAGGATTAAAAATGGTGGAGAAGTTCTTAAATCTTCTATAGAAACCAGCCAAGCCATGAAAACTTCTCACTTCTCCTATTGTCTAAGGGGTAAGCCACTCTTGTATAACTTTGATATTTTCGGGGTCAACATGCACTCCTTCTTTTCCAACTTTGAATCCAAGAAAGATTACATTTTCTTGACAAAAAGTACACTGGTTAAACTTGGCAAAAAGGTGATGTTCCCAAAGAAGAAGCAAAACTTGCTTAATGTGGCCAAGATGTTCTTGAAGACCTTTGTTATAGATTAAAATATCATCAAAGTAGACTACAATGAACCTTCATATGCATTCCCTAAGGACATAGTTCATTAACCTCATGAAAGTGATAGGGGCATTGGTCAAGCCAAATGACATGACTAACCATTCATACAAACTAAACTTGGTCTTGAAAGCGATTTTCCATTCATCTCCTTCTTTAATTCTTATTTGGTGGTAACCACTCTTAATATTAATCTTGGTGAAAATGTTTGTCCTATGCAACTCATCTAACATATCATCCAATCTAGGAATGGGGTGCCTATGCTTAATGATTATGTTGTTGATGGCCCTACAATTTGTACACATTATACAAAACCTATCTTTCTTAGAAACCAACAACATTGGCACTACACAAGGACTTAGGCTCTTTTGTATCCACCCTTTAGGAACAAAGTTTTCTTAAGATTTGAGTATGTTTTCTTTCAAGAGTTGATATGTCTAATGAGGAGTTGTGGGCGAATATCTTTGTTGAAACATAAGTATATTATTTCTTTGATGTTATTTTAATAAAGTGTAAAATATGTTTCGATATGTTTGTTGGATTGTGATATATGTGTGTTTGATAGTGCTAATGTGATGGGTTAGCTTGTTGATAGAAGGGTATTCTAGGATTGAATGGTTGTGGGTTCAATTCTAAGTACGAAGAGAGTTAAGAAAAACCTTTAGTTATTTGTATTTTTGTTTAAGGGCAAAATGGTCTTTTATCTTTATTGATTATTGTAAAAATTAAATAAAGGAGGTGTAAGAAGTAAAATCATTCAAATAAAATAAAATAAAATAAAAAGATAAAGGCTGAATGTGAAATAAAGAAAAAAAGAGATTTGGATAGATTTTGTTTTTAAAATTATATTATTATAAGCGAGGGAATAATAAAGATAGGGTTTACGAGTGATTACAAATACTAAGATATAGGAAAATGGGGAATTTATGTAGAAACCTTACATCAAAGAGAGAAACATAGAGAAAGAGAAAGAAGAGAGACATTTTTGGGAGAGAAGAGAAAAAGCTGCAACAAACCTTAGTAAAAGGGAAGATTTGTGGTGTTTTCGGAGTATAGATAAAGTCCTAGTATTGGCCAAGATATGGGGAAGCTTACATTCGTTTGCTTGTTTGTTGTATGTTATACATTCTTGATTCTCTTGCACGGAAATTCTTGTTTTGATACATGCTTATATGATTGTGATTATGATTATTTGTTGTTATTGTTGAGGAAGGGTTTATGTATGCATGATGATAAGGTTTATATCATGTTTGTGTTGGGTTTTCCCCATGAAAGTATGTATGTTTTGTTGGGTTATCCTATGATAATATGTATTGATGCTAAGGGAGGACAAATGTATGTTGTTTGGGGGTTTTACCGTATAAATATATGTTATAAAGAGTGGTATGATGATCATATGTAGTATGTTGGGTTTGTTTGGGTTGTAATCTGCATATTGATGGGTTTTGGATGATTTAAGTGATGCAATGTACGTATTAGGGTTTGTTCATAAGGGTATGTGAGACTTGAATGCATGCATGATGTATTGGGTATAGTCACTCGTGATTTAGGGTTAATGTATGTGTGTTATGAACACTTGAATTTTGTCCAAGATGTGTTTCGATTCGATAATAATCAATTATCACTAGTTATAATCGATTATTTGCATAATGGTTTAGAGTTTTGTTTGAGAATAATCGATTATCTTGGATGATAATTGACTATCATTTCATATGTGACGAATATGGGAATTTGATGTGTTATGGCCACTGAAATAATCGATTATCTTAAGTGATAATCGATTATCATAGTGTATTTTGTGTAACTGTGAAGTTCTTGGGAATAATCAATCATCACTTGTGATGATCGATTATCCCAGTGCATTTTTTTTTTTGTTAAAAATGACGATTTTGATGAAGAATGGACATGGATCAAGCTTAAGGAGCTGTAGAACGTGGTGAAAATCAGAGAATGATATTTGTGGCTAGGTTTAAGGCCAATCTTGACTTGTGTTTGAGATTGAAGCATGAGTGGGTGTTAGGATGTACCTGAGTGTGTGGTTGAAAGCATAAGAGTGGGGGAGTCTACTTGTTGTACCCAGTAAATCCTGAGTTTATCTTCAAATAAATGTTTCCTTTTGCCTTGTGTGCAAATGAAGGGTTGTTCGGGTATTGAACCTTCCTTGTGTGAGAGTGATGGTGTTTTTTTTTTGTCCTTGTGTGGTAGGAATACATGTTCGTTAGCTGGATTGCACTACTCTAGAGATTTGTAAGGGAGGATACAAATGATTTGTAGGGGAGGCTACAGATGGCCTGTAGGGGAGACTACATGTGGGTGAGGTAAGGTACAAGAGTGAGACTGATGTTTTTTTACTGTGATGTTTATGATTTTGTGGAGGCTCATGGTGGTGGTCACGATGAGATTATTCATGAAGGTGGTACACACGTTGATGATCGTAATGACAATGATGCTTTAGAGGAATGTCATGATGATATCAAGTGGTGTAGTTAGTATAGGTGTTGTTGAGAGGATAGACAATTAGTCTATGTTTATGATGCTATTGATAACATTGAGGACCGATGGTCGATGATCGAGTAATTTAAGATGATTGAATTGTTTGTGTTAGTATATTAGGAATTTAATCGTTTTAAGATGATATAAATGTTTTTAAAACCTTCACCATATATATTTAATCGTGCTTATCATATTTATGCGCTTTTAAGTTCACTGAAACATTAAAGTGAGTTACTCAATACATATATTTACAAATTAAACAAGAAATGGTTCTCGTTTCATAAAAATACTTATTTAATAGTACTTAAGTGAATAAATATTAAATGGAAAAACTATTGTATACAATTTGTAGTGTTATTCTTTTCCCTTGTTTTTGGACTTTTATAAGTTGTAGGTTAAATAGATTCGATAGTCCCTATTTTTGCTGTTTTCCTTCAAGTAGGTCCCTCTATTTCCAAATTGATGAATGTGGTCCCTATTTATGCAAATTTCGAGCAATACAGTCTGTGCGGTTAACTTCTCTGGATGGCGTCAAAAGTTTTGGCTGAGGTGGACTTAAATGATTTTTTAATTTAAAAAAAAAAAAATCCCTGCCACATCACCACCCTACACGTCATCATCCCATCTCCAGACAACCCCTTCCCTCCAAGAACCTAGCCGCCGCATCATCCAGCACCGTCACTGCCATCCTCGCTAGCAGTCGACGTCTCGCGAAACAAGAGCCCAATCTCCACCGTAACAGTCACCTCTCCACAGAAGGTGGATGAATCCGACGAGCCCTTCGTGAACCCCAGCAGCAACGCCAACAACAAGCTAGGTCGAAGGCGCCTTCCACTTCTCTGAATTCCCAACCTCACTACCTCCACCACTTCTCCATTTTTCGCATCTCCATTATTTTATTCTCAAACCGCGACAACACACCCATAACACACACACAGTTTCAATTTCTTCTGCTCCTGCCAGACCAAATTAAAATTAAAATATAAGGGTAGCACAAATGTTTGATCTTTTGATGTGAGAGAATGAAGAGCACAGACCTGACTCGCTACTTTTGAAGGAGCGTAAAGTAGACCCATAGAGAAAGAGGTGTAGAATGTTATTTGTTATTGGCTCAGAGAAAAAAATCAAACAAACAGAACCATAAATTCTTACAAGAATTTAATGTCTTCGGAGTCACGAACCATCTGGAGAAGAAGAGGGGGTTTCCCATTGTCACTATCTGTTAAAAATATATGTTTTCCCATTTTACCAAAAACCCCAGCAACACGAGACATTGCTTTCTCCAGAGAGTAAAATCCACAGAAGATAGGAACCTGAAGCATACATAAGTCCAAAAACTATGTCATTGTCTTCACATAAAGTCATTATCAACTCATAATAAGCCACTTCTGTGTATAACACGGTCTTCTATTTATTGTTTTTGCTCCCTTAGTTTTATAAATAGTGATACAATTTACTTTAAGAAAAACATTTCTCATCGCAGGCAATAAAGCTACCAAAGAATGACCTGTTTACGACCTCTAGAACCAAGGTGTGGCGTTGCAGATGTAATGAAATTTATGGGCTCCAGTCTTGCAATTTTTCCTTCATATTTTCTATCAAGACATTCTTGATCTGAAACATGGCTCCACCTTCCCTAGAGAGGAGCGCCGTCAAGGAGGAGTGCTGTCAGGGAGAAGCGCCGTTAGGGAGGAGTGCTGTCAGGGAGGAGCGCCAGAAGTTTCGTCTGGATTGACCATTGCCGGAAAAAAGATGCGGTGTTGGTCATTTTGGTGGAGAAGGTGGAGGTGTCTTGTAATTTTCATATTTTCATAAGCATTTTTTTCTCTTTTACAAGGATAGATTTTTTTGTCGTAAAATATTAATTCCACCTGTTAACATCAGTAAATGCCACGACGGATTAAAATGCCACTTCATCTAAAATTTTAACGCCGTCCATAAAATTTAACGATAAGGACTTTAATCATTCGATTTTTCATAAATAGGGACTCAATTGAGTGTTTTCAAAATGTAGGGATCTACTTGAAGAAAAACAACAAAAATAGAGATCACCTAATGTATTTAACCTAAATTGTATGGAGAGTCCAATAGTTCATAGGAGAATAATTATCTATCTACACACTTAAATAAAATTAATGCAATTAAATATTGTTCCTAATTAATCTAATTCAATTTTTTCACATATAAGAAAAATATTTATTATAATTTTAATATATTTTAAGAATTGATGTACATATACTAATATATATTAAAAAAGGTTTAATTGCTTCTTTTGTCCCCAGTTTGATTGAAGTGTGTCAAATTCGTCCCTTTTTAGAAAAATGTCAATTTCGTCCCCATATAGAAAAAATTTGTGTCAATCAAGTTATCTCCGTTAAAAATCATTTCTTTCAAAACTCACTTTATCCACTGCAATATCAGAGATCGAACCCATGAAGTGATTATTATTCAAAACTCATTTTAAGTTTTTAACACCATTAGTTTGTATTTAATAGAGATAACTTGATTGATACAAATTTTTTCTGTAAGAGGACGAAATTGATATTTTTCTAAGAGAAGGACAAACTTTACATACTTTAACCAAACTAGGGACAAAAGAATCAATTAAACCTATTAAAAAATTTGGAAAACACATTAAAAAAAATCCTAATAATATAATTTGTAACTGATTGTGTTATAAACGAGTTATTACATCGTTTATATTGAAAGCTAAGATCAAATATAAAACTCAAACCCTAATGCATCGTCTGGCTCACACATCCCATCACCTGAGTTGAAATTTCAGACCGATTAGATTAAAGAGGCTTCTAACGAGAGGCCCAAAAACCCAAATCCTAATCTGATTCGCTCGCGGTTATGGCGTCCGAGAGCGCTTCTCGATCGAGTTCTGCGGCGGATACCTACATTGGGAGCTTGATAAGCCTAACTTCCAAGAGTGAAATCAGATACGAGGGCATTCTGTACAACATCAACACAGAAGAGTCCAGTATTGGCCTAAGAAACGGTATTCTTATGCTAACCACTTTTTTATTCTGACCAATTTCGCTTAATCCTTTCTGGGTTTTGTTTGTTGTCAGTTTAATTTTGTTTTCTTCGTTTCAGATCTCTGAATTCACCCTCAAAATTTGATCTTTGTTGTTGTTGTTTGTTATTTTATTTTATTTTTATTGAATTCTGGTGGGGCTTTGTTACTGGGGTATGAATTCTTGCCTCAGGGAAGGATTTTTCTGAAGTTGTGATAGTTCATGGGTTTTCTGCTAAGAGATTGAGAATGGTCTTTATGTGTCTTTATCCCTGCAGCATCTGGGTTGCATGTTTTACTTGTCAATTAAGCGTGGCATGTGGTTTTAATCTATCTCTGTTGCAGTATCCGGGTTTAACTTCTTTCACTGTTTGGATAAGGTTCTCAGATGGACGTAGGCTTACGTTTGGTTCCTGTAATTTTTTTATTTTGTTATTTGCTGCTTGCTTTTGTGGATTGTTTAGTTATTGCATTCCGGGTTAATGGAAAGCTTTTTGATCCATAAATGCAAGGAGTAGATAGTGAACTAAAAAAATTAGTCCCTAAGTCGATATCCGTGCGACACTTAAAGAAGCAAAATTCAGATACTCCAGTGCTGATAGATTTATGAAAATCTAAGGCCAAACTGGATTAAAGAATGGAAATTCATATGCTTCCCTCTTATGTTTAAATTTTTAATGTTAGTGAGAGAATAATAATTGGCAATTTACGTATATATCTGTATTCTTGGATATTCAATCACGCGCTATAGAGATGTTGTGGTGTTTTACGCAATCTATAACCATTTTAGCCTGTTGTGTTTCCACGATGTGTCATGTCTGGAGGGTTCTGAATCGCAGTCTTGTGTAGCATTAGTGGCCGCAACATTGTCTGGATGAAGCCCGTCTTTAACCTCCATAATATAGTGTCATTTAAGGTTTACTTTGGGAGACATGTGCGTGATTTTATACTTCCCTTAATCAAGGTTTGAAATAAAACCCTATTTTGAAACACGATCCACTATATTTGGTGCGATCTCCAGCATTTTCTAATGATTTTTGACACCTTCCCGGTGTTTCTGGCCTTGATCTGTTCTCGGGCACTATCTTCAATGTTATTTGGTATTGTTTCTATTCCTTTCACCCTCATTTTTCCCTGCTCTCCCTCAGATATTGCTCTGCGCTTTCAGATTTCTGTTATTTTAAACGTGCAGTGTTGTGGCAATCACGTGTGCTTTTGCAGACAAGCACAGCTCCTGGGAGTGCTGTATCACACACCTCTTAGGCTATTTTTTGTTTCGATTATGTTGCAAGCTATGTTTTGTATTGGAATTAGGGTATTCTAAATGTGGACTTGGGCTCATCCACCTCACTAGCTAGCTTTGGTGCGTCTCTTCTGAAGTATATATCAATTGATTTCTCAGCCTGTACATAGTATTCTTGGAAGATTGCATAGTGTTATGCAATGCTACAGCCCTATTGCAAGATATATAGGGCATGACTGCTACACAGGAATTGTGGGTTCTTGATATGAATTAGGTCTCTCCCATCACAACAGCTACATTTGTTGTGTGGTAATTGTAAGATTTGCATATTTTCTATCTATGTATGTGGATTTATCTTTAATCTTCATATAAATGTGATTGAGTGTTCGATATTTGTTATTCTTTTATCCTATAAGGCATGATACCTATTTCTCACTTGATATGCTTCCTATGTGTGTATTGCTTGGAAGTCAAGTCATGTACAATTGAAAGTTTATGTAGTATTTATAATGGTTGTGCTCTTGGATTGAATTTCAAATCATCAGGACTTCTGATCAATAGTTTTCATAAAACTGTGGATTATTGCAGCTTCTAGTTTTACCATCTAAATATGTTGTATAGTATCATGGGTTGGATGGATAAAGTGGCACTTTTTTTTT
>NC_028361.1:17291178-17306087 GCF_000741045.1 Vigna radiata var. radiata | reverse complement strand
TATATTTAATTGGTGTCATAAAGGAAATTAAAAATCAATATCATAAATGTTTATAGTTTAATTTTACATATAGGGTGGGTAATTACTTTTTTTTTAATATATGTAAAGTGTTTTAGAACTTCATAACTTAATTCTATATAGTATATGTAGAGTTGTTAATTTTGTTCATTCTACGATGTTTAACCTACCCCCATATAGATTGGGATAAAAAATAGTTCCTAAGACAAAAAAGTTGAAAAGTCTATAGAGTGATTGTTAACAAAAGTCTTATTAACCAATGTTAGTCTATGGACATTTTTAAATATTATTTTTTATAAAAAAAGAGATGTATGATTGGATATATAAACAACAATCAATATTGAACCAAAACTTCACTTATTTTTATTGTGGATCAATTTATTTTAACTTTATGTTTGGATTGATTATAGTACATAAACTATTATATAAATGATTATTATTTGATTAATTTTTTTTTTACATTATATTTTCCTAAAGAGAAGATTAATAATTACTTAACTTTATATAAATATATTTACATCTTGTAATTGTTCATAAAATATTATAAAAATATATATATTTTTTACAATATTAATCATTCCACATCAAAATAGAAGACTATCTATATGTTTTATTTCTCCAAAGACATAAACATAAACTATTCATGAGACAATATTTAAAATATTTTTCAATAATTCCTCAATCATTTCTTATTTAGCATGTTTTTTTGTGGCATAATAGGTACATATGAAAGGAGTGAGATTTTTGTAAGTCTTAAATATCACCTCCTCAAGTCCTTCTCCACTTCTCTATTATTTTCATTTATTTCAAAAATATTTTACATTTTCCCACTATTTTCTTTTATTTCAAAAATATCATACACCTTCCCAATATCTTTAACAATATTTCTCTTTCTCTCCCATTGGAGCATTTACATGACTCATCAATGGAGCATTTACATGGCTCAAATTTGAACTTCTGATATATTTCCTTAAATAAATTTGATTCAATTGTTGTTCAATATATTTTTTTTCCTTCAAATTACTTAATAAATGGTAAAATTTTGTTCTAGAAAAATGTTTATATATATGTGTGTTTCTTTTTACATTTAATATCTATAATTTTTAACATTATATTATGTTTTAACTCACAGACATATTCGACTCAATTAACTTGAATAAAATATTTAATTTATTAGATAAATAATATAAAAATATTATTAAATACTTAAAATATAAAAGAAAAGTTATTTGTCAAAGATTTGAAATTTATTTAGTTTTTTTTGTCATTATAAAATTAGTATATAATAATAATATATTATTATTATTTATTATTAATATAGAATGGAAGTGGTAGAAGCAATAATATTGAAGTTTTCTCTGAATTTTATATTTTGCAATATATCACAAATTCAAATCTGAACCATGTGAATATTTATACTGTTATCACAAATTCATATTGATAGCAGTATTTTCCACTTTAATTTACACTTGTAGAATTACTTTCTCTATACCATACAATGTTAATATTTATCACAAAACCAAATATCATATTTATGTACCATGATGAGATCAATTTGGTAATGTGTTGAGTTCAAACATATATCAATGTAAGATTGATGTACTATATTGTGGAGTAATTTTTGATAACAGATTGACAAGTAATCAATGTTCAAATGTTGTCAAAAAAATGTTGTCTAAATATCATTATCCAATCTGAAAGGATAATGATATTTAGCCTTATGGCTAGAGGATTGTAAAATTCCAAAAAAGAAGCAAATGATTTAAGAAAAAAATTTAATCAGATTGGTTGGTATCTTCCTCCTCTTCATTTCCTCCATTTCATTCTTCACTTCCATCTTCTTCCCCTTCAGCATCCTCTTCTTCTTCACCATCTTCCTCTATGGCGTCTCCTTCTTGATTCTCATTTCCATCTTTCTCTTCTTCACTCCTACTACCATCATTTGCAGTTGCATCACCTTCTGTTTCATTATTTTCCTCTTCATCATCACCCAGATTTTGCATTCCAAATTTCTATTGAATAACAACTATCTCTTGATCAATCTTGTCAAATTTAGATTGATAGATGGCATGATGGCTTGTTAAATCATGCATCTGTCTCACCATATATCTTTCAAACTCATTATTGGGACTAAATGGGGGCAACAACAATACCTATAACTTCACTCGTACGTTATCCTATAAATGTGTATTTAAACAACTTTTAAAGGACTTTGCACCCTAAAAAAGGAGAAACTAGATTAAATACCCTCCTCTGAAAAACTAATAAAATGTTAAACATCTTATTTTTTAAACAAAAGAAAAATGAACTTTTTAAGAAAAAAAAAATAGGAAGAAACTTTAGAAAAAGTTGTCTTATTTTTCTTTCCTATTGTTTTCTCACTTCATATTCCTTGTTTCATCCTCTATAATTTTTCCCTCCTTTATTCCTTTTTATCTCTTCTTCCATTCTTTTAATAATTGTTTTAAGTCCTAGGTTTGTGCGTAAATGATACAATAAACGTATCACTAACTGAATAATGTTGAAAGTTTCACATCGACTAGAGATAAAACGATTTTATATTATATAAATGGATATAAGTTTCATCTTACAAGTCATTTTTGTGGGGTTGAGTTAGACTTAATCCACTTTTTAACATGGTATCAAAGTCATGTATTAAGACAGACCTATCATAGCGAGATTTCTTGTTTGTTTGGCCTATTGTGCCACCCGTTATAGCGATATTTTTTGTTTGTTGGGCATATTGTTCCACTCGTCATCGGACCATCCATTAATGTCTAGTACATACGATTAGTATACAGCAGCATGAGAGAGAGTGTTAGATATACTATCTTTATGCTTTATCTTTACTTTGTTATTATTTTTTATTTTTATTTTGCGCTTAACCCATATTTTTCTATTATAAATAGAGTATCCTATGTGTATATCCAACATAAGAAGGACTAATCTCATACATAGTTTTACTATATTGAACACGGTATCTAGAGCCTTAAGTTTTTTTGAGAAAAAAAAAATCGTCTCCTCTACCACTACACATATCGCTATTGTTGACGGCAGCGCCGTCTACAGTCATTGCTAGGGACAATACCGTCACTAGAAACTTTCTGGTGCCTAGATTAGGGAAATTTCAAAGTCACGATTTTTGAGACTTAGAGGTTGAAATGCATTCTTTATGTCTCCAAATGACTACTGTAAAAATCTTGGTGCAAAAAATTTGTCTTGTTGGTTGGTTTTCAAGCTAACTAAGTTTGGTGGTGAGAGTTGGCTAGGTTGGTACTTGGTGTCAAGATTTGGAAAATTTTCAAAGTCATGATTTTTGAGACGTAGAGACTGGAATATACTTTTTATGTCCCAAATGACTACTGTCAAAATATTAGTGCAAAAAAATTGTCTTATTGGTTGGTTTTTAAGCTAGCTAAGTTTGGTGGTAAAACTTGCCTAGGCTGGTGCTTGGTGGCAAGATGTTGAAAATTTTCAAAGTCATAGTTTTTGGGACTTAAGGGTTGGTATGCACTCTTTATGTTCCTAAATGACTATTAGTGCAAGAAATTTGTCTTGTTGGCTGGTTTTCAAGCTAACCAAGTTTAATGGTGGAACTTGATTAAATTGGTACTTGGTGCTTGGAGTCAAGATTTGTGAAATTTTCAAAATCTTGGTTTTTCAGATTTGATTGTTGGAAAACACTTCAAATGGGTCGAAAATGGTGTTGTGAAGGTTTGGTTGCAAAACCAACCCATCTTGAAGGACTTTAAAATTTTAGAAGTTTAGTTGTTTTTTTTGAAAGTCATAAAAATTAATTTCCTTGAGCGGATTGAATGAAAATTGGAGAGAAGGTTACTTACGTTGTTATTTAGTGGACGGGAAAAAATCATCTCGAAATTCGACCTCTAGATGCATTTTTCTATTTTTCTTGATTTTACTAGTTTTTGGAGTCTACGTTGGGAAAGATGATCAATTAGTAGCACAATGAGTTGTTAACTTTCTTCTTAACCTTTGAAGGTCATTGACAGATTTTCATTTTGCCTATTTGACCTTTTTTCAACTCCTTATTTGTGCACATTGTTTACAATTTTACTCTTTCATTTTCTTCTTCTTTGGTGCTTACTTAGAGCCTATTTCCTTTTTGTTTTTGTCTTTCCAGTTCAAGTCCATTACATCACAATCTGTTCAGCCTTCCTTTCGCTTTCCCAAGGTTACTATCACACCTAATTTCTCATTCTTTCCTTGTGATAAGAGTGGATAATTTTGTTTTAAGGTCAAAGGTGTGTTTATATACAAGCCTTGGTACTAAAAAAAAGTACCGTGAACACGATTGGCCAAAGTTGTAAATTCTTAGTAATAATCTTGAACTGGTCCCGTTTGCATCATTCTCTTAATGTATTTTTGTATTGAAAGTTCCATTACAATAACGAAACGAAGGTTACTATACAACGATAGCAATTACAAAGACAAATAAAGGAAAAAAAAAACATATTATTTGGTTTGGTGGTGCTTTATAAGTAGGTTCTGCAGAGAAGTAATAATTCAAGAAATGATGCATACACTGCTTTTTACTTGTCATACATTGGTGAAATGACAAACTTATTCATAGCTTTTATCCTCTCTTAGCATATAATTTGAATACTATAATATCCAATTACTTGCATGTGGCAACAAGAACTTTCCTTGGAGGAAGGGAAGGCCTTCTACCATGAAGCAAAGCATAGTTATCAAAGAAGAGAACATCCCCTTTCTCCCACTTGAACTGTATGCTCTCATCTTCAATGATTTCTTCACATCTTTTTACTACATGTTCTGGAATCTCTGTTCCATCAGCCATCATTGCTGAGCTAAGCTCCTTCCCATACATCCCTACCAATGTGTTAAACCACATTTTTCTTCCCTTCCTTCCTTCAAATACCTTTGTTAAATTTCTTGGTCCAAGTATTGTCTTCACCCCCCCATTTGCAAGCCACTCCATCTCCATTCCTAGAGCTTTTGCTCTGCAACAGTTTTTCAATCATATCTTGTAAGTAAGGTTCAATCACCCAAATACAGATTTTCATTGCATTCTGTGTTTAAGTTTCTACATTCATAGTTGACAGCGCAGCTTATTCATTTACTCATTATGTTACAGAATGAACCAATCTTATTGCAACATGTTATTAATGTATCACAGGTGTAGATTGAAAGGGATCAAATAGTCTTAGAGTATGCATGCATGCATGTACAAAACTAGTTCATATTCTGTGTTGTTGGCATTTAAAGGAAGAACACACCTTTCCTCAGCTACTTTGCGATCTGAGGTCCCAAAGGCATCTTCCCAACCTCTACCTCTCATGGAGGAGTTATCATTCTGAGTACTACGAGCTGTAAATGAATACTTCAAACCCTTCTCCTCCATCTCCTTCACCTCTTCTGGGAACTCTTTCATCATTCTTTCTGTCACTTTGAAGCTTGGAACAAAAGGGGTCTCTCCCCCTTCAGGAGGAGGTATCTCACAAAACAGTATCACTTTCTTGGGATATTCCTTGATCTGGAAATCAAATCACAAATTTTATTACCATTTTTTTCATTGAGATTATAGTATTGATCGTTTAGGAAAAACATGGAAGTTCCTACATGATGTAACGGATGAACTAAAAATAGATATTGACATTTGCTGTTCAAGGATACAATACCAGTTCAAATATTTTTATTAAATAACCAGACTGCTAGTTTCTCATCATATCATCACTTTCTGCCCCAATCATAGTGTGTGCAAACGTACGAAGGATGAGTTAAGCAAAATATTTTAATATCAGGAAAAGAAGAATATGCAGAGAATATTGTCAAACATTGTCTATTAGTGATATTATTTATACCTTTGTTTCTACCTGGTCAAACAGATTGATTATCAGATTAACTGATGAAAATCATTGGGTCAAACAAGATCTCAGGTTTTTTAGTTGGAACTTCCTAGTACAACAGAAATTAGAGTTGCAAACAAGAATACATGAAATCTGTTTGAAAGTGCTTATCAGAAATGATTATATGATATTGATATGAAGAAACTGGTTAAGTGCATGACACATGATGGTGCTAATGTGAATGTGTAGTTGACTTACCAGAACCATTTCATGGTGATAGTATATGAACTCTGAGAGAGGTCCTTCATTTGCAGTCCACACCCTTTTGTAGATATGTGTACGAGGTGCTGGTCCAACATAACGAATGTCTTCCCACCCAAATGTTTCTACGATTTCATTGAAGTCCTCAGCATTTCTGACATCAAAACCTCTGAGGAGAACAGCACTGTTCTTGATTATCATTTGCTCAAACCAGTCTTTGTTGTTCTCCAGAGCCAAGAGCAAGGATTTCAAGTCACTCTTGGTAGGAGCAGGAGGTTCTAGCACCAAGGGCATGGTTTCCCCATCTACTACTTTTTCTCCCTCACATTTTCCCACCTTCAAGTCCTTGCAAGAAAACTCCATCTTCATGCTTCCCACCATTCTTATTGCAAATAGTTTTATGCAGAGTTTATTACCCTTTGTGGTTTTACCTTCAAAAGGCTTGAGTATATATATATATAATTCAGTAGTGGTTGGTGTTGACAATTGCAATGCTAAAATAACAAGAGGATCCCTTTGTCATTGGCCTAGAGGGATTCTTCTTGTCCTTATATATATTTGTTCATGTTTTACAAGGAAATGAAGATGCTCAATTTGCGAGTTATTGAGAATTACAAAAGAATCGTTGTTTGGATTGATATTAAGACCATTTTTATGGGGGAATTGAACTTATCAGAGTCGGTTTTATAGGATTGAAGTAGACTTAAAAATTCTTAATATGGTATTAAAATTATGATTAGAGTCTATACGATTTTTGTCGTTTGTTAGATATATTGTTTCATTTTCGAGTTATTATCGGATCATTCATTAATGTCTAGTCCTACACTTAGAAATATATATATACTTCAACTAGAGATAAATCCAATTTAAAGTATATAAGTAGGTGCAAACCTCACTGATTTTGTAAATTAAGTTAAATTTAAAGTTCACTTTTTTAACCATTAAAACCATTTTTATGGGTGGAATTGAACTTATCTTCATCTCTTTTTTATTCCAATTTCGTATATGTTATTACAAAACATGCCAAATTGCTAGCGGCACAAGTAATTTATAAACTGTTTGAATGATTATGATTGGGTTAGAGTCAAAAGAAGTGATATGATCAATTATAATACCCAAACCCAACACGTAATGTTCTTAGTAATTATCTCTAAACATTGCTTGAGAAACTCAGATTGTGATTGTGACTTGTGATGAAGCCAAGTAATCCTGTCATTTGCTTCATAAAATTATCGTTAAAATTAACCTGTAAACATTCTTTTAAATAACTACTTGTTGAATATTTTGCATTGTTGTTACATAGCAAGAAAGCATATGCTGACCTATGCATCTTACTAAATCACACCATTTGGTTCAGGTTTGATAGAATTTTATATTGAAGTAAGGTCAAATTTATACTATGTATATGATAAATTTGTTTTATTTTTTATTAATATAAAATATTTAATATATTTTTTATGTTAAGACATATATATTTCAAGAATAGAATCACGTGTTAATTCAATTTTATAAAATTAACTTCTAAATTTATTTTATTTGTAATTTATATTGAATCTATAACAATTCATACGCAAATCAATAATTACTGTTTCATTTTCCTTTTAGATATAATGCTTTTTTTTAAAGGGGTCAAATCAAAAGAACCTAATACCATCAGATCAGGTGCTAATGCGGTTTTTAAGAGAAATAAATAATAGGATATCACATGATTATAAAAGTAAAAAATTTTATATTTTTCAAGAAAAAAGAGAATAAAAAGATAAAAATAATATTAAATAAATATAAAAATTTTAAATGTATAAAAAATTCATTATTCAATTTTTAATCTCCAAACAATAAAATGAAGTCAGATATTATAATAAAGAAGTGTATATCTATATTTGACTACTAAACTTCTGATTTTAACCTTTATAAAATATGCAGTGCGACAGACTAATTATTTTGAATATTTCATTAGTGACACCATGTCCATCACATTTACACTTGTCATGCTTTAAATCAGAGTTTGACCAAAAAGTTTCATTTTGTTTGAAGTTCTTGACTCTGTAATCAATCACTTTAACTGATATATTCTTCTTGGTACGTGTATGCAATAGTTAAAGCCAGAAGCACAGGACATCAGAAAAATCCAACTTACAATAGGTGCATATTTTATTTCAAATTCAGGAAAAACGAGTAGACAAACAAAAGGTAAGTGAGTAAGAAGTAAGCAACTCTGATGCTCTGTAATACTCTACATGCGGTTTCAGAAATATTGGAATTAAGAAATATTTCATGTTTGTATGACTTGATTTGAAATTAATAGCACGCAAAGATTTGTGAAATTGTTATGCATTCTTGTTCTTAGAGATTTACAACAGGTCGGGTCAGATATAAATAATATTTACTCACAATTCGATCTCTTGAATAAAATTGTATACCTTATTTGATATGTTATTTGTCAGTTATTCATTTAAAAAATATCTGCAAGTATTTCAAAACTTGTAAGTATTCATGGATACTCGCAAAAAAAAAATATATTTTATATATTTAAAAATAAAATATAAATAAATTATAAAATTTATAATATAATATAAATTAAATTAAATTAAATATAAATTAAAATTTAATTTTAATTAAATTTAACCTAATAAAATATTTTTTTAAAATTTAATTAAAATTATATAAATTATTTTTTTATTATTTTTTGCGAGTAACAAGTATCCATGGATGAGATAGTATATTATCTGTATCCGACCCGTTTAGAAGCGAATATTAAAATACTCGCTATCCGTTACCCGCGGATAGTAACTACTCACCGCGAATTTTACTTACGAATTTTTTTATCATTCCTACTCGACACATTAAGAAAGATTTAGAAAAATTCAAACATTTTTACTATATTACTTTTGCACTTTTTAAATAACTTGCTTGATGATGTTTTTTTTTAATAAAAATAATAGCAATAATTATCATTTTATATTACTTTTATAATTAAAAATATTTTGATAATTTTTAATTTTTACTAATAAATATTTTTTAATAAATCAAATTTTACACTAATTTTTACTAATTTTATTTTTAAATTCATTCTCACTCACCTCTAATTCTTTTAAAAAATAATAATCAATTTAATTTCAAACCTCTTCAAATTTTTTTATTTATTCTTTTCCAAATTAATCCTCTAAAGTCATCCTGAGATTGTGATAGCACAATTTGCAGTACCTTGTAACCTCGGAATTAGTGATCTAAGTGTTGGGTTCTCAACTGTATCAATAAGAAAATACAGAGTATAATATCAAAGGAAAACATTTTTACTAATTTTGAAAGATTCTATATATAGATAATCTAATCCAACCAATCTGGAAGAAAATGAAAAAAATATGAGAAGAAATATCCACACATCCATTACCTAATTTGTGTATTTAAACAGTGAGTGGAAAAATAAGGAAATGAAAAGAGAGAGAGAGTAGAAAGTGAGGTTATCTTAATCAAGTGGGGGAGAGTAGAAAATGAGAATAAATTTTTGTAGTAGATTCGAGTTATGTGATGGAATAAATCTAATTGTATATTAATATGTTTAAAGAATAATTTATAAAATAATTTTTTAAAATAATTCAATGTAAAAAAATTAAAATTTAAATCAAATTTAAATTAAAATACAAAGTTATTATAAAATTTTAATAAATAAAAATAATATTTCATAATAAAATCTATTAAAAAATTTTTTTAATGATTTTATTTTATTTATTAATTTATTATTTTAATTTTCATATAAGACATATTAAAAAATAATATGTATATTAAATGTTAATCAATATATTTTTACATAATCGAATTACTTTCAAATTCCTTTCCAAATCTTCTTGTTCCATCAAAAACAGTGTAAAGTAAATAATGATTTTCATTTTTTTATAATTTTGTTTTTTAAATTTTATAAGTAAAGTAAACTTTTTTATTTAAAAGCAAATAATGTAGAAGTTTCAGGTTAGAAATAATACATATATATTATAAAGTTGGTCATGCCTTTAGTTTGACTTCTTCATTATTAAACTTTGTTAAAAGTTTTGTTTTGTAAGGTTTTAATTATAATAAAAATATGATTGGAATCATAATTGTTATGTTGCATCATCACATTGTCATGGACCTTTTGCAAGGTTTCTATAACCTACACGTGGCATGTTTTCTTTCTTTTTTTTCTAAGTTCTGTTAGCTAATATTTTGATGTTAGTGGTGATAACGGACACTACACCGTGATGATTTTTCTTTATTTCATTTATGAAATAGCGCTATGCAGATATCCTGATATCAATAGTATAAAAAGAAATATTATGTTTGTCAGTTATTTATTTAAGGGTTAAATATGTTTTCAGTCGTTATACTTTGAGACGATTTTGATTTTAGTCAATTTTTAAATTATGGTACAATTTAGTCCTTCAATTTTAGAAAACTCTGGTTTTAGTCTTTTTTTACCAAATTTTTTTAACTTTATTTGTTTTTTAACATTGAAGCAAAAATGTGTGAAACAGTGTAAACAATCCAAATGCTATAATGAAACGTGTTTGAAACAACAAATAAAGTTAAAAAAAATTTGTAAAAAGGACTAAAACCAGAATTTTCTAAAGTTGAAGGACTACATTGTACCATAGTTTGAAAATGGACTAAAACCAAAATCGCCTTAAAGTATAGAGACTAAAAACATATTTAACCCTTTATTTAAAGTGGTTCTCAATCTTTTTATATATTTAAAATATTTTAATTTTTATAATTTTTTGTTTAATTTGATATATTTTATGATGATATCTAAATCATTAATAATATTTTGTTCATGTGAGTTATGAATAAATAAAGTGTAACTTTTTCACGTGACAATTTAAACAAAGGTTGATGTAAATACGTGATAATTGAAAGTGGTTTCAACGATGAAAGGTATTTGAGTGTGTTGTTTGAGGATTAGGGTTTTGTTTCTGAAAAGGGAAGAAAGGCTGAATTTTTCGTTGTTAGGTGGAACTGTTTTCATAAGGAAAATCCTTCTCTTAAGAGAAGTCGTGGTGGGTGGTTGTAAAGGTATGACTTCTTCGCAATGTTGTTTGTCTTGCTCGAATAGTTGGGGTCAATGAATTTCTCGTTCATCACATGGTAGCGGTTCAAGGGAAGTTGGAATAATCTTCATATGCAATTGTGGTGACATAACAGTAATCAAAATGACAAAAACTTCAAAGAATGGTGTGAGACAATTTCGAGGATTTCATCACTACAGGGTTTTATGAATAATACCATTTTCTGTTATTTTTATTTGACTTATGTTTTGGTAATTATCATTGAATTTTAAGATTTTCTGATGAATAATATAGTAGATCTTCTAATGTCATGTCTTATAACTATTTCAAGTAGTGCTATGAAGAAAACGATTAAAGCGATGCTACAATTATCAGGTAAAGGAAGAAGATTTATGATTTGGAGAATTCAGTGAAAGTTTTGAATAAAAGGATGTAATTGTCAGTAGGAGTTGTGTGTGTTGTTAGTGAACATTATTTAAATAAACTAATTACTTAAAAACTAGTTGGATTCACATCATACCTTGTGAACAATGTTATTTATATTGGGTTTACATGATATTACCTTATCGGACCTAGACCAAATAATTACCATAATTAATTTGTATTAATAAGATGGAATGATATCAACTATGCATTCAAAGGTGCTCGAGATGATCCTAAAATGCAATGTGGCCAAGATGCTCTCGGTCATATGTGAACCATTAATCTTGGCATTGTAGGTAAACATGATGTCATATAAGCATGATACATTATCTCATGTGTTAGTCGAGATGATCTCAAACATATACAATACATTAACCTTCAGACTTGATATGATTCAAATAAGAATCTTGAGATACTATGACACTATAGGTAACATCGTCGATATAATACCAATATGATAATACATAAGAATGTAAAACA
This sequence comes from Vigna radiata var. radiata, assembly GCF_000741045.1. Classification (NCBI taxonomy): domain Eukaryota; kingdom Viridiplantae; phylum Streptophyta; class Magnoliopsida; order Fabales; family Fabaceae; genus Vigna; species Vigna radiata. The sequence continues at coordinate 17,294,038 of NC_028361.1, read as the reverse complement.
AAAAAATCATGTATTTTTACCACTTTGTCCTATACGTATAGTCTTTAAATAAATTTTCATTATGTATTGTTAGGGACTTAGACTCACTCTTGGATTCCCAACAATCTCTCCTTCAAGGGTGAGTCCCTTCTACATAAGTACACTCTCCTTCTAGAGGAAACATTCTCAATCAACCACAACCACGAGTAGCCCTTTCCAACTTGCTTAACTAAATATACTCGTTTGAGCTGGCCACTAAGACAAACCATCGGTTCTGAACCACTGTTGGGTCTATCAAATAGGGGGTTCACTGGGGAGACACAATACCAATGAGATCTGAGCCAATCACATAAGGGATCGACACCACTCTTTACCCAAAACCTTAAGACAATAATGGGTATTTCATTTTTATATAATGCTCTATTTTCTCGTTTCTATCGAATGAGAGACTTAGACTCATACTTAGATTTTCAACATGTACTACCATTTTATTTCTTCCAAGTATGTTTTATATTATGTATACATCTTCACATTTAAATAATTAATACAAAAACTATAAATTTTTAAAAATTATATTTTTGCAGTTAAATATTTAAATAAAAACAATTTTTTTTTCATATTTCTTATTTACAATAAATAAAACTAATTATCTTATTCTTCATAAAGTTATTACAAAATTGTTCTTTATAAATTATTTTAACTATAAAAATATAGATTTCTCATATTTAATTCAAATCAAATATCTTAAATCATCTTATGTTTTATTCTTATTTTAGTACACATCTATTATTAACTTATTTTAAAAGCCAAAAATTTATGAATAAATACAATCAAGTAATTACTTATTTTTAATTTTTGAACATTCAACCTCATAATTATTATTAACTAAATTTATTTAACCAAATAAATATTCATTTTCTATTTATTTTTTTTACAAAAAATTACAACAACTAAAAAATATTGCTACAATAATTTTTCCTCACCTCGGTTTATTTTAAATTTAATTTTTCATCTTTATTTTAAAATAGTTCCAAAAACAAAACAAAAAAATCCAACTCAATTCGATTTTCCAATTTTCGAATTCTAACTGACTTTCTGGCCATCCACGTCAACAATGGAGGTCGGAGTTTGACTATCCGAAAATCTAATTCTCACCTATGCCACAAATATACAGGTAAAATTTTATGAATAATATGCTATCCAGAGTATAAAAAGAATGAAGTGTTGCAAGAAAAAATTTCCGAAATTTTGCACTGTTTCTTAGTAATTTGATTTCTGCATGTCTGGTACNTTCTCTCAGTTAATGCTTTTGTCATGTTTCTGCCTTTTAATTCAATCAATACAAAAATTCCATTACAATTTAATTTTTTTCCTGACCGAATAGATATGTGTCACTTAAGTCCATATGTACTAACATGTATAAGGACAACATTACNTTAAGTACTTACTATTCATAATTAACTACAATAATATTAAAAAGTTATTGAATAAAGTATAAATAGTATATTTTATAAGGTATATAATTTACGTTTATTAATTATTGTATTTATTTCTACTTGATACAATTAGTTGATTTAGATATTAGAGCGTTTTCTACAAACANAATNCTTATTTAGTTTGGAAAGAAANGATATTTCTAAGATTGAAGGCTTGAAGTCTCGGTACATAAGATCCTCTCNGACCAGTGCACAATCAAGAAGAATGAAGGAGAAGTGGTTATTAGACTCTAGGAGCAACTAAGGCCTCTTTAGCGATAAGNGGTGCTTATCGACAACACTTCATTAATGGCATCACGGAGGCCTCANTCCCTAAGTAGTGGAAGGCCCTCACCCTAGACCATTATGATGAGAACACTGACCNTAATGAGTATGTTGTCGTGTACATCACTAGTAAGTCTCTACTTGACTAACGATGTAGTCATGTGCAAGGCATTCTTGACAACTTTGAGAGAGGCAACTCTAGAGTGGTTCACCCGCCTACCTCCCTACTCAATTGATTGCTTTCNTACCCCAACGTCAACCTTCATAATGCAATTAACCACTAACAGGCACCNTCATCTTACCTTTCTAGCACTCCTTAACGTGAGGCAAGAGAAAGGAGAGTCCTTGTGAACCTTCATTAACGTCAGGCAAGAGAATATCTGAGAAGAGAAAAATATCAAGTCTAGAAACACTCTCAAGCTTCATTGTAATATAAGCTTACTATTGTAACAAGAGAGAAAAGAGAAAAACACTCAGCGAGTCTATAGATTGTATTGTATTGAACATATATCCTCTTTGTGAGAGTAATCATGTAAGATTTGTATGCAATCTGACTGATTGCATATTCTGAAGAAAATCCAAACACTTGTTGATTAACTCAAGTGAGTTAAGGATTACTAGACATCGTATCAGGTTGATACCGGGATTGTCTAGTGGAAATCAGGAGTGGCTGAAACTTAACTAGACGGTGTATAAGGTGGATACCAGGAGCGTCTAGAGATACAAGGTGAAGAATACTACGCAACTAGGAGTGAGTGAAACTCAACTAGTCGGTATATCAAGTGAATACCAAGAGTGTCTAGGGATACCAGAAGTGGTGAAAATACTTAGTTATAATCTTGTTGAAGATTATAGTGGAGTCATCTAAGGTGTTAGAGGAGACTGGACATANCTCAATTGGAGTGAACCAGTATAAGAATAACNNTGCACTTACTGTCTTATTCTCTCTAAATGCTTCTCTTACAAAACCTACAGTTGCAATTTTATTCTTAATATAAGACCTTCCTATCTTAAAGGACTTTCCATTAAAAATGAAGTTTTATTAAAACGCTATGACACATATTTCGTAACTACTAAAGAGCACTTGAAAAGAACTTATTGTTTAAACTAATTTCAAGGTC
>NC_028361.1:17283183-17285318 GCF_000741045.1 Vigna radiata var. radiata | reverse complement strand
ATTTAAATAAGTATCAATAAAATAAAATTATAAAAATATAATATCGCAACTTAATAATATTAAAAACAAAATATAACATACTTAATAAGTCTTTAACATTTAAAATATGCTCATGAAAATTAAGTATATCATATAGATTTAAGGTGCAATAATACATATTAATATTTCTTAAAAAATAATTAGTTTCCTATAAGAAAATGAGGAATACTTTACATTTTATAAAATAATGTCTCAATAATTTTGACAAAAAAAAAAAAAGTAAATTTTGTAATAAATCAAGTAAAATATCATAAAACTACGGTTAAAAATAGAGAGAGTGTTCCTCTGCACCTCACCCCCTTCTTCCTACACTTTCAATTTTACCATTTTACCCTTCATTTAATAAAGTCAAAATCTATTTAATGATGACTGAAGTCTCTTTCTTTAGCATGTCAAATTGAAGGAGCACATCATTGAGCCAAAAACTGATTCTGCAAGTGCAAGTGCCAACCTTCTTTTCTCAATTTCTTTACCTTCCATGCCCTCTAAGGAATCTAAGACTCGCTTTGTTGCTTTCCTTTTGTCGCTGAAATTGAACTCAATGATGCATGATTGTTGGCGCCAGAATCGAGGAACAAGTTTGGAGGTGGAGCAATGTGTCGTATTGTTCGCAAAAGAAATCTTTACCACATCTCTAAAGTGCGGCTTCCTCAGCGGCATCTGCCCAGTGCAGTCTGGTCAGATCTGAATCCAGATCAACCAGCCCAAATAATCCCCAACCCCAACCCCAAATCAATTCAAGCAGTAACAACATGATCGATTGTATATGAGTAGCAATTATGCGTTACTCTAATGCGGTTCCTCTCGCAACATATAAACAACATGATGCAAATAACAACTACCCTAATGCAGTTTCAAGAATAACAACATTTAACACAACAAAAAAATTTACAAAACCAACCTGGATGCGAAATGCGACAATGGGAAAAGGAGTGTAGACTTTGCCTTTTCAATGCATGGATTAGCTTTTTTTCAAAAATAAAAATATTCTTCCAAGACTCGAATTGGAAATATAAAAAAAAAGGAAAGTGCAGGACAAATTTGGTGGGATGCAGAAAAAACTGCTCAAATGGAGATTGGAATTTAGAGATTAAATTACCTTCAAATTTGATTATAAAAGGGCTACAATTGGTGGATCAAATTAGTGTTTACTCGTAATAAATGTCAATTCGTTCGAGGAAGAGATTGATGGCAAATTACCAGTGGGTTTACCATCAATTACTACATCTCCCATGTTAAACTGAAAAAGAAAACAAAATTAAAAAAGAAAAAGGTAAAGAAAACATTAAGTGCAAAGAAAATAATAACTTGCCAATATTTATGACAAGAAGATAGCCAAGTGGTTATGTTATTATGTTATATAAATATATATTTAACAACTAGGAATACATTTTCTAGAAAATAAAATTAAAAATAAGTTATATAAAAAAAAAATAGTGGATAATTTATGATATATTATGCTACTGAATTAGTTGAGTGATTTGTGGTTTGTTACGTGAAGTTAGTACGGNTGTACAACTACTTCTAACATTTAGATGATATAATTTATTTTATAAGTGATCACAGTATCTAAAATAAATCACAAAGCCAAAAATTAAATTTGGTGAACCAAAATATGTGTATTTAAAGCCTTTACCCTATTACAGTAAACCCTAAATTAGAAAGTGAAATTCTATATTTTTTCTCTTTTACTTCAATCAATTGTGCGTTTCAAGTATAGCACACATTGTCTTCAGTTTTACTTTGCCTCAGATGGANCTTGGGTCAAATTCTGATGATAGTAAATCAACATTTTGTTTGGTGGATGAGGATCATACNTTTGCAAATGCTATACGATACACCTTAAATCAAGAGTTAGTATATGTGCATTTGATTCAAGATATTTATCTACCTATCTATCTTGATTCATTGTTGTTTTGCAGTCCAAGAGTGACATATTGTGGATACAGCATTCCTCATCCCTCTTTTAATCAAGTTAATATCAGAGTTCAGACAACAAGTAATACATCGAGTGTGTTCAGTTTCTTATTTTCACCAAATCTAATTTTCTGTTCAATTTGGGTGTGTAGAGGATCCAACAAAGGAGGTTTTTAAAG
>NC_028361.1:17250815-17281353 GCF_000741045.1 Vigna radiata var. radiata | reverse complement strand
CTTTCTTTGGGTCTACTCCTATCAAAGAGAGGTGAATTACAATGGAAAACCTAAATACCAAGTTTTTCCTAACAAGAGTATGTTAAAAATATTCAAAATACTAACCATATTCCATGGCAACGACGCCATTTTTGATACGATGTCGTTGAAGCTATCAAATTAATACTAAGGCAACTTGAGTATTGNCAAGTTAGTAGTCAAGAAAGTANATAGGGTTAAAGTAACCATGATTTGTNTCCCAACGAATCTGAAATTGCTTTTCAATATTTGACTCTTATGAATGNNATGTAATGCTCAAGAANAAAAGTGATGTTNATGGAATTGATGTTTGAAGAATGTTTGAGTTTAAGTGAAGAACAAGTAGAAAACATAGAAACAATTATAATGAAATAGGATAATTCCACTAGTTTTCCAATATTGATTCATTATCGGTTATCCATAGATCATTGTGTAATTGATTATTGTTCGAGTTTCAAATTAATTAAAGTATATTCTCAATTAACTTCAGAGCGACCATACAATCAACCAACGTAGATTTTCAATCAAATGCAAGACCTTTCTAAATTATTCACAATGAATTCAACTAAAGTACATTCTCAATTAAATCTTATTGTATTTANTCATCTCTATTCTTAAATCCCCTAACCTAATTAAAAGCTAATTAATCAAAGTAAATTCTCAATTAATTATAGTTGAAATTCTTACCATCAATCAAAGTACATTCTTAATTAGTATCATAAACTCATTTAATCATATGAAAGTTCTTAAATTCAATCAAAGTAAATTCTCAATCAAACCTAGAAACCCTTGAACTCATATGATTAATATGCATGTAGATTCAAACACCTTATGATGCAAAAATCATTATTTAAAGATGAAAGACATAGAAGAAAAATAACTCAAATTAATAGATAAAAGAAACAAATACATTAATTGAACTTAACCTCAGAATTCATAATGAAATTATAGTAGAATAACCCTACAAGCTTAGCCCTCCATGNATGAAGTAAAATACATGGTAAAATAAAAGTAAGAGGAGTGGTTGATGCTTGTTTCCAGTGGAAGAGTCTGAATGAACGAGTTATGATTTATGCCTCCCCTGTGTCTTTTTATATAGAACTTGATTGAACTTGGACTATGAATATTGTGTTGATAAGATCTTTTATCTTACATCTTCCAAATAATTAAAAAACTCAGATAATTATAAAAATATATAGAAGATTTTTTTATTGATATTTCTATATTTAATTAATTATCTTTAAAATATCAACTAAATTGTCTCTTAAGTTTCATTTAGTCATTCTTAATTTTCCAAAATTATAGAAAAATCCAAAATTTTCTCTATAATCATTTTTTTCTTTTTTAAAATTGTAATTTAAACTTTAATTTCAGCTGCATCAACAAACATTACACTATCCAATATAATTTATGTAACTAAAATAACATTTTAAGCCTCTTTAATTGACACAATTATTCTACTAAACTTTTAAAATTAAATATAAAATATTGTCATAAATCCATACCCATGTTCTCTTTAATTGTTGTTCAACCTTAGAAGTTTGATATACTGAATTCTCCAACTCCAGAATATCCCTTATGTCACTATTCAGCAGGAAATGAGTCATAGTTGTGACGTCCTATATTATTTTTAATGCAATTCTATATATTCACTTTAGAAGAAAAAAAATTATAACACCTTATTTATTCCTTAAACATATTTTACACACACTCATATATATATATATATATATATATATATATATATATACATTATTAACTTACATCCATTTATTTTGTTTCTCCTCTAGTTGGTTTACAACATTACTTATATGGAAAGTTTGGTATTATTCAACATATTCTTATTTAAAACAATAAAAATTACTTGAATGACAAATATTTAGCTAAAATCTTAAATTATAAAAAAAAATAAAAAAGTAACGTATTAATTAAAAATATAAAATTTATTTAAGTATATGAANCTTAATTACATCTCTTAAAAACCAACCAAACCATAAAAAAAAGAAACTTGTCTGGGAAGACATTTGTGTTGAATAGTAGAAATATTTTAAGAAAAAAATTATTTTAATAATATTATTTTAACAATTTTTTTATAAATCAATAAAAGAATGATACATGTTATCTTATAAAAAATTGTTAAAAAAAATGGTAAAAATATCGGTCAATGTTTTAGGAAGTGTTGGTGTAGTGATACCTAGTTCAGCCAAATGAAGTTTTTAAAAATGAGAAAGGTGTAGTGTCGGCAAGAGCGAGTGTGAGTTGTTATGGGCACTGTGTATTCTCAGTCACTCCTTGCTCTCCTCTTCTTGGCTAGAGTTGCAGGTCTTGCAGTGGCAGTGCTTGTACTCATCTGGGCCCTTGCCTTCAAATCTAGCTTCCTCACTCCTTCACTCTCCCAACAAGACCTCCTCTATGCAGTACACTTCTTCTTTCTTCCTCCATCAACACTTCCAGAAAACCTACTCAACTTCTTTTTTCTCTCTTTGTAGGTTCTTCACCCTCTCCTCATGGTCATCGGCTTCATTCTGTTAAGTGGAGAAGGTACACCTTTGCTTATAATTTTATTTTCAATTTCTGTTACTTTTCACCTTTGCTTATAAGTTTGTGGCTTTTGGTATGCAGCAATTTTGGTTCACAGGTCGTTACCTGGATCAAGAGGGTTGAAGAAATTGGTGCATTTGTGGCTTCAAGGGGTGGCTTTGGCTTGTGGGATCTTTGGGATTTGGACAAGGTTTCAAGGAAAAGATGGGATTGTTGCTAATTTCTTTAGCCTCCATTCATGGATGGGTTTGGTTTGTGTTTCCCTCTTTGCAGCCCAGGTATTTGCATATTTGCATATTTGCATTTACTACTTCCTCTTTCAACATTTCTTACATATACATTTTCCTGCACTGTTTATTTCCTTTCTTATTATCATTTATTGTCTTGTTTCAGTAATCTAAATGAAGAAAGTTAAACATTAGGAAATCAACCTTTTAGTTTAGTTTAAAGCTTTTAACAATTTTCTTTTTTGGATAATTTTTAAATGTTGTTATCCTTGGCACTAAGTATAGGTGGTGGTTGACAATAAATGGCATTGTGGTCCTACTCTCGGAAGAGACGTTGCGATTCAGTTTGAGTGCTTTCGCTATATATGGGAGGTTGTGTTTTTAAAAAGTTTTTACTAAAATTAAAGAAGATAACTTTGCATTTTATGTTTTCCTCTTCGGTAAAATAAATTCATCGGAGAATAAAAAAATTCGTAAAATTTGAGAAAATGTTTCTTTAGCTGTGAAATTGTATCTTATTTTTTACTTTATTGTAATTTGGAAATAAAACTCCATTGGAATTTGATGATAAAAAGTAGGGTTAAATATAATTTTAGTCTCTATATTTTGGGAAGATTTTGGTTTTAGTTCCTCTTTCAAACTAAGGTATAATTTAGTCCTTCAATTTTAGAAAATTCTGGTTTTAGTCATTTTTATCAAATTTTTTTAACTTTATTTGTTGTTTCAAACGCGTTTTTCAGTTAATATTGAAATAAAAATGTATCAATCAGTGTAAACAATACAAATGCTATAATGAAACACAACAAATAAAATTAAAAAAATTTGGTAAAAAAGACTAAAACCAGAATATTCTAAAATTAAAAGACTAAATTATGCCTTAGTTTAAAAGATGGACTAAAACCAAAATAATCCCAAAATATAGAGACTAAAAACATATTTAACTCTAAAAAGTAATAACTGCAAACCTCTTTAATATATTAAACTTTTTGATGTTTGGGTACATTGGCATATTCTATTAAGGTAAATGATTTGTATTTATATATACATACTTCAAAAGTAATAATCACTATTTTATTTTATTTTTATTTTGTTGGCATGTAAATCTGCTATCTTATAATAATTTAAAAGTTAAGAAATAATGGCTCCTCTTTGAGGGTGGTAAGGTTGAAGGATGCAGAATAATGATTTATTATAATATTAGGGAAGACGATACATGCACATACACCTATGAATATGTCGGAAAACGTTGTCGAGCAATTATTATAATTATTGCTTTTTAATGGAAAAATTCACCCATACATCATGTTTTCATTATCAAATCATTGAATATTTAAATTAATAAAATTCTGTTACACTTCTATCAATCACTCATGTTTAACTTTTGTAATAATTATGCATTTCCATTTAATTATTCTAAATATTTTATTTTCAATTTCTTGGCTGATACTCTCATTTACTTGTCCACAACTAATTATTATTTGTTGTGGAGACACAGTGGGTGATTGGGTTCTTGAACTTTTGGCACCGAGGAGAAGGGCGCAGGGTAAGGATAAGGGTGTTACCATGGCATGTGTTCCTTGGTCTATACACCTATGCATTGGCAATAGCAACAGCAGAAACTGGTTTGTTAGAGAAGGTAACATTCTTGCAAACAATGAGAAATGTGTCCAAGCACAGCACTGAGTCCATGGTGGTTAATGCTTTAGGTTTGGTTCTTGCCCTACTCAGTGCCTTTGTTATTTTGGCTGCTGTTTCACCTAAGTATCAAACCATTCACACCAAACTTTTGTACTCAGATACTACCACTTTCTCATCTTAATAAACTGCATTACACACCCATGTTTAAAACTTTTGGAGGAACTAGGTTTGTTAGAGACAAAACTGTAAATAAATAGGTTTGATGAGAGATATTTTTGTAAACTTCTATATTTTTAATCGATTATTTGTTGAGAAATGGAGTTCAAACATAATTCAATCTTCAAATCTAATTCAATTTCACAAAATCGATTTGTAAAATAAAATTTATATTTATTTATATATTTTAAAATTAATTTTATTTCTAATCGATATGAGATTTTTATCATTGTTTATTATTTATTATTTATTAGGTAATATTGAACATATGAAAAACAATAACGTTCTGTGCTAAAAACTTTAATTTTTGTAAAGTAATTTTGAATCATTAAGTTTAATAAAAACGAGTAGTTCGTCGTGAGAAAAACTTCTTATTGTCTCATTGAACAGAATTAAAGATGATAACATTAGTTGTTATATAAGAATTAACTAAGGTTTTTACATAGAGACTATAAAATTATTTCAACAAATATTTCTAATTATCATATATTTCATGTGATAATTGATTTTATATATCATTTTTAAAAGAAATTAATTATTAAATAAATCTAAGATTTGAAATTAACTTAAGAGGAGAGTGAATTAAGTTAACAAATTTTCTATCTCTCTATTTTTATTGTTTAATTTCTATAAGAAAAAATTTAGTTAAGCTTGTTATTACGATGATCGATGCATGAAGAACAAAGATTATTAATAAGGAGAGGAAAGAAGAAGTGCAAACTTAATTTATATTGGTTCGATTAAATTTTTGTCTACATCTAGTTCTCATGTCATCCACTTGAGATTTTTCACTAGTTTTGTAAATCTTTTACAAATTATGAACATTCAATCACCTCATGAACCACTCCCTTCGTTTTTGAATTTCTTTTACTTTGTGTTTGAATTTCTTTTACACAGAAAAAACATCTCTTAATAGAAGAATTTTCATAAAAATAAACTCTCTTTAAGAGTAGATAATACAAGTTAAAGAACCTATACGAATTTTCAGTAATTTTGCTAGTGTTTTAGCCAATTGTTTTAGTGAGAACTCGTATTTATAGTGAAATTTTTGAACTTTTTGTCTCTTTGGAAGAGTTGCAAATTTTTTTGAAAGAGTTGTAAGTTTTCAAAACAATTGGATGTTTTAAATTTAGATTGTTGACAAATAATTATAGACTATTGTAATCGATTAGAATTGTGTTGTTGTGGTAAAGGATTACACATTATTGTAATTAATTAGAATTGTATCGTTGGTTATATTGTTCAAAAATTTGAATTTTAATGGTTAGTGTAATGGATTACAACTTGATCATAATGGATTATTAGTTCAAAATTTCGAACATCATTTTTCATATAGTTGGTAATCGATTACATCCTATTGGTAATTGATTACCAATTCAAAAATATTAATATTTTTGAAAAGATGAATTATTTTTCTTATTGTTGTCTGATAAAGCACATTGTTATGTTGATTGTTGTTGAGGTGGTGGATCGTATGTAGTCTTATGTACTATTTAGCCATGATGTGATAAAGTCCTTGCTTTGGTGCAAACCTTGTTTTGGTGAATAAACAAGTCCCATGTTGGTGTGTGACTCTTGTTTCGGTGAATAGGCAAAACTCGTGTTAATGCGTGGGTCCCATTTTGGTGAACAAAAAAGTTCTATATTGGTGCGTAGGTCCAATTTTGATGAACAAGTACTGTGTGCTGAAGTACAGAAAACAACATATAACGAATGGTTGGTAACGGTTACATGGTTTATCTGGATAAGAGTTTGAATTAACAATGTATGTTGTGTTGCGAAATAACATGATGTAATGAACTTATACCTTATTAGATTATTGTATTATAATAATTATATTATTATATGCATTTTTTGAATGTTGATGCTGTTAGCTCACCTTGCATTTGTGGTGATGATTTTCATCTACGATCGTATACAGGAGTAGATGATGTTAGTTGATGATGTTGATGTCATGTAATTCTATAGGCCAGTGAGAAATTATTTTGGACGTTTTCAAACGTTATTTCTTTTAAATAAATTATGTTGAGGAGTTTTAATACGATATTTTAAGTTGTATTGAGATTAATTATTATTTTCACATGTTTGTATTTATTTCATGATAATGAAATAAAGTTTTAAATGTTTTCACTATATTGTAATGGTATTTGAATTGTATTTATCTTAATGAAATAACTTTATTTTACTTACATATAACATCCTAAATCAGAATATTATAAATTAGTTTTTTTTACTAGACTCGACCATTTTTGTCAGTCTTAACAATAAATGTAATTTGCTTATATTTCGTGAAATATAATTTTTATCATGATTTGATGTAATCCCCTTTACTCTATTATGTTATTTTATTTTTTATTTCTAATAAATTTTTATATAATAACAAATCATTGATGGATTTTAAACCATAAACATGCTATCAAAGTTCACTAGTGCTTAATATAATATCAAGAGATTTTAATATATATTTATTTAAGAAAAAATAGTTTTTTTTTTTTTTTATATAGAGTGAATTTCATTTTTCTGTCTCCATGTTGTTTTCTAATTTTATATTTTATGACTATTTTCTTAATTTAAACCATCTTTTATTTAACCGCTTTTTTTAATTTAACTATTTTAAAATTAAATAAATAAAAATTATTTACAAAATAAATAAAAACTATTTATAATAAAATTGTAAATATTACTTATATTTATTTTTATAGTTATAATTTTAATATTTTTGTTATAAAGAAAAAGAACACATGCTCATGCTTACATTAGTATAAGATAATTAATATGCTTCTATGTTCTATTAGCAAGAGATTTTAATTTAAGACCATATGTATAAATGAAATTGAGTTAATTAATTTCATTTGTTCTTGATTATAAAAGTATTTGCAATCTATACAATATACATGAATTCTACTTTAACATCAGAAGTGAAAAATAATAAAGAAGGCTAATAAACAAAAAAAAAAATGTTGATAAAAAAAAAAGAAAAATTGTTGATAGAAAAAAAGACAAGAAAGATATGCCATAGCAGTTTTGAAAGGTGAGAGTGTCGTTCATGGCCATTGGGTTTAGCTAGCGGCGGTGTGACAGTTGTAGGTTACCACCGCCACCGTGTTCATCGTCTTGCTTCTTCCACTCTCACTCTTCCCTTCACCAAAACGCACCGTTGCAAACTTCCCCCTCGATCGCATCTCCCTCATCAGTTAACACCCACCCTAACCCTAATTATTCGTTCCCACCAAAATGTGGTTCGCAACATCCTCCCCTTCCTTCGTTCTCTTCCTTCCCACCACCATCCCTTCTCTTCCCCATTCCCTCCGCCCCCTCTCCTCCCTCCCTCGCCGCCCCCTCTCCGCCTCCCTCTCTTGGGCGCCTCCGTCCCCCGACCAGTCCGATGACTTCCGCGGTTGGGCCCTCCCGGAGGCTCCTGCCCATACCGACAACAAAGGTAGGTTAAGTTACTTTAGGTTTTCTTTCTATATTTCGTGTGATTCGAACTTGTGTTGCGTGCAGTTGCAGTGTTTCCTTCTTATGCAGTTGTGGGCTTCGGCACTTCACTCGCTCTTCTACTCGCTTGTTTTGCTGCTTCCAGGAAAGGTAGGTTGCACTGTCGTTTAACCTTCGGCTTCGGGATGTATCGTTTTTCATCTTCAGTATTTTTTCTCCCTCGTGTTATGAATGTTATGTGCGGTTAGGTTTTGATTTTCGATTCGCGAGGCCGTTGCAAGGGATGTGGAGTGACGTGGAGACCAGGCGTTGTCAAAAGGACACCCCGGAGTTTGACGTTTCTGGTGGGAGCAAGTCAACGGCGTCCGAGGCCAGCACGGAGGACGTGCCTGATACCCTTACGGAAACTGGTAAATACGGTAATGGTTGGTTTTTCTATTGGTTTTAATCGTAGTGTTTAGGATTTTTGGTGATTTATGGGCTGAATTAGTCTTTGAAATTATGAACACCGATTTGGTTTGAAATTACGAAAGTATCATACTAGCTATTGAATTTATCAAACTATTACAAAACGGAATGATTAAAAGGATCAACGGTTGGTAATTTGATAAAGTATTTTTTTTTTTGTGCATCGGGATATCTTGTTATTAAGATTGGAGTTTATGAGCATGGATTGATTTGTTTTTGAAATTACACAAACGTCATTGTAGTTTTTGAAATTACACAAACGTCATTGTAGTTTCTGGAATTACCAAATTAGTCCATCATTTTGGTCCGTGATATTACAAACATAATTACTGTAATTGACAACGATTGATATTGCTGGACAAAAACTGAATGGTACATACAATTTAGGGACTAATTTGGTGTATTAGCTCTGATTGTTTCTATAAATATTTCATATTTTTTTTTCTCTTAAATACCAGTAGCTGTAGAAAAACCTGAACGAGTTGTGATCGCGGTTTCTGTGGATTCTGCCCAAGAAGAAGCATTGTCAGTCTTAAAGTCACTGAAGGTTTGTTTTCAGAAGCAAGGTTTTCAAAAATGAATTATATACCAGTAGTATCTGCCTATGCGGTGTTAAACTGTTGATGGTCTGTAGAACTTTAATTTCAATATCACCTTTTCTTGGATCACTATTAATGGGAAACCTGGATAGATTTGACTTATGACCTTTGCTCTCTACCTTATTTAGTTCAATCTACTTGCAGTTAGGAAAAAATGCTCCATCGTTTCCTTTAATTTTGATTATGCTGAATGCTGCTCCTTAAGTTTGTCTAACAGCATATACTACAGATAAAGCTGGCAAGAACCTAGGTCAAGTAACAGAAATGTTAATGTGGATAAATGATTATGATGATAGAAGTTGATTTATTTTGCCTCTTGGAATTGGAAAATTGTACATTTACTGTTACATTATGTTTTGGCGTACTTAATTGCTGCAATGTTTTTTGGAATTCATACTTGTAGTTTGTTGCATAACATGTGTGTTCTGTTGTGTAATGCAGCACTGAAACCATGTGCTATTTTTTGTGCTTTGGTTGAGTTTTATTAGGATTGAAAGTGTGTTTTTTGTTGACATGTCTAGATAATTGAAGATGACGTGGAAGCCAATGAACTGTGTACCAGAAGAGAATTTGCTAGATGGCTAGTTAAATTGAATTCATCCTTGGAAAGGTTAGTAGTTCCTGATACATCATGCATGCAACTTTGCAGTCAGATATAATCTAAAATTTGTAGCTTCGCCTGCCTTCCATTTCATTGAAAATGGATTTCCCTGTCTTACAGGAATCCTAAACACAAGATTGCTCCTATAGTATCACTTTCTGGGTCTGTAGTCATTGCATTTGATGATATTGGTATTGACGACCAGGACTTCAAATCCATACAAGGTAAAATATTGGAACTCTACTTTAACCCATAATGTTTCACTTATGTGCAAAAATTTGAATGTTTGCTTTTCAATTTGAGAAAAAAAGTTTTAGCAGAAGCCGGTGTGATCCCCAGCAAATTATCTTGGAACAACAGTAGTGGATCTGACGGTCTTGAAAACATGCACTTTTTTCCTGATAGGTATTTGTACTCTATCCTTCCATGCTGCAGAATCAAATTTTGTTTTACTGAATTTAATATGTGCACTCCAGATTCATCTCACGACAAGATCTAATAGACTGGAGAGCTCAGTTGGAGTATGATTTTTCTTCTGGGGTAACTGGCCAGGTATGCTGTTTTCAAAAGTTTGGTATTTGGATAGTTTTCAATGTTAATGATTAAAACTTCACCTTCTTGTGGTAGCACTAATACCTTCTCTTTTTTACAGTCCAGATATCAATTAAAAAAGCAGGTTATATGGATGTGAAGCGGGTCACTTCTCCAGCAGTTTATGTGGACATGTTGGCAGGGGATAGGAGTATACTTAGAACAGTGTTTGGTATCACCTCTCGGGCTTTTGCACTATGCATTGACATTTATTTTTGTTTTGTTGATAACATGGGGTTTCTTTACATGTTTCTAACTGCAATGTCTTGTTTTCAAGGATGTAAAACTTCTATAGTTTGAGATATGTTAATCAGAAGTATTTCATTTGATTAAAAGTTGAATTCAAATTCAAGTTTAGGTAAATGGGATAGGGGAACAAATTAAAACAGGTTACGATGGTTATTTAAAATGTTGAAGAAAAGCTGAGATGCATAATGAAGTTAGAAACAAAATGTTTGCACAGTAGGCCAAATGAATGCTTGAATAGTTAAGTTGTTATATATTTTGTTTAAGTCTCAGATTATCACCATGTATCTAAGAATGACATGACGAAGAATGATAATAGGAGGAATCTGCTGTGAACATATTGTTAACAGGACAGAGCAAGCGATTTCAGCCAAACAAGCCTTCCACAATAGCACAAGCGGCAGTGGCTCTGACAAGTGGTAGGATGAAGGAAGCAATATCGGCTGAATTGTTGAGAATAGAAGCCGAACATTCTGCCAGGCAGGCTGAGGCAGAAGAAATCAGATCTGAGTTGCTTAGTCG
Organism: Vigna radiata var. radiata; assembly: GCF_000741045.1. Lineage (NCBI taxonomy): Eukaryota > Viridiplantae > Streptophyta > Magnoliopsida > Fabales > Fabaceae > Vigna > Vigna radiata. The sequence goes on along the minus strand of NC_028361.1, from coordinate 17,270,248 downwards.
AGGAGACATACAGAGGTTTTGGGATGAGAAGCTTAATGATGAGAAAAACCGTGGTTTAGATGTAGAGAGGCTTTATCATATGGAAGTAAAGAATTTGGAAGAAGAGGAGATCAATCAAGATAAGTTATATACTGAGTATTTGAAAGAAAAGTCAGCTATGGATTGTCAGAAGCAGTTGCTGCTTAGCTTGAAGAAAGAAGTTGATGAGATATCAGAAAAGGTTGCATCTGAGAGAGTCATATATGTAGATGAAAGGCTTGTAGTACAGAATTTGCTTAAAGATTTAGAATTCAAGCTTGAAGAATTGCTTGACACCAAATCCACTCTAGAAGCTGAAAAAGAAGCTCTTCAGATTCTTAGGTAATTTCTGACTTAGACTTATTAGCGTCAAACACAGGTATATATTTTTACTCATGGCTTTCCAAATGACAATTTCAAAATTTGGAGGTTTCTAAAACCAGGTATGGGAGTTAAAACATTCGGCATATTAACTCATTTGTTTGATATCACTTGATTTAGTGTGAACACATGTATCCATTGTGATTTATGGCTTTCCAAATGTCAGCTTCAAAAATTAGAGGCTTCTAAAACCTATAGAGGGGGAAGGTTTGGGAATAAGTTATATGGTGTTAACATATTGCTCTTTGATAAACGCGTTCCTTGTAGCTCAATGGTTAGAATGTTTCTTTTGTGAAAGTCAATGTGGAACCCAGTAATTTGAAGCTAAATATTTGAAAATTTAGTTTACTATGTTTCTTTTTGAACCAGATATTTTGAGATTTATTGATGGTTCTCAGTCACGATTTGGGAGGACATTTAGGTCTAGACTGTTCACTTTTATGGGGGTTTTGTGTATGACGTCTATACGTCCCTGCCTTGATCATATCTTGGGAATTCCACTTAAGTGATCTGTGATTTTCTTTTTAAGTAGGTAACTATAGATGGCATTGTGCTGCATAGGTTAGCTACCCATGGGTCAATTCGATCAGATTCTTATGAGAGTCAAAATTTCAGTCAAACTGTTTTACATTAAGTGCTTTTCAATTATTTCTTTGGAAGTTTTATTTAGTTCTACCTGCGCATCTCAATTTGCTTTTGGTTCAATCATGTTCCTGGTTGTGGGTATTTCTCTTATTCTTAAGTAATTCTTGTCTTTGGTTCCATTTATATGCATAATCTAACATAAAAGGTTCTGGAGTATTGATAATGACGAAGATTTTGAAGGGAACTAGTTATCTTTCTGGAAAACAAATTATAGTAATCTAGTAGTACTTGGTTGGTCCTCTGTGTTAGAAGTATCGCCTGCAGATTTGACGTACAAACTAGTAAAATTACTTTCACTTGGTGAACCTCCTATTTTGATTGTATTTGAATGAGGTGAGTCTAATGAATAATTCAAATATTGCAGATCTTGGGTGGAGGACGAGGCAAGGAGAAGCCAAGCTCGGGCAGCTGTTCTCGAAGAGGTAGGGCGAAGATGGAAATGGGATGACCAAGCTTGATTGGGGACACGTCCTACTAAATGTAAATTAACATATCTACATATACCCTAATAGCATAAATCCTTTAGGTGTGAGAGCGGAAAGGGTTAAGGGTGATGATGAGCTTTATCCTTCGTTGTTAATACACATTCAAAAAGGAAATTGTTGATGAGAGTTGTTTTAATTCCCGTGGTCCAAACAGATTTTCCATCCCTTTCGTGAGTCGGATTGGGATGGAGGAGGGAACACAGCCCGTCTTGTCTTATCTACTCAGTTCTGTGTGGATCCAGATTACCTATTTTTATGTTTTGGAAGCTTGAACTGGAATAACTGCATAATGTCGGACATCTATACAGGAGATAGCCATTTTTGTTCTCCAGTGAAGCCTATTCTATTTTAGTGTGCTTTTAATTTTGTTTTTGTCCTAATACTGTGATAATAGATGAAACCTTGATCTGTTCTATGGTTACCGTAAATTAGAAAGATTTATATTACAACTTTTATACGTTTTATATTGTTAGAAAACTTCAGTCAGTTTGACTGTGCTTGGTTTTACTCGATTTGTGTATCTTATATTGTGACTAGTGTCGAGTATCATTCTATGTGCAATATTTTTTCTACATAACACTTATATTATATATATTATTGAAGGTTTACTCTTCAACCATAGAGAAAAACATACCCATTAGTTTAACTTATATATTCTTCACATGCCCTTTTCAATTAAGTTAATTCTATAAATAAAGATATAACTTCTTCAAATTTCCTAATAAATAACTTGACATTCTTCATCATATCATTGTATTCTAATTTTTATTAGACTTTTGTGAAGTTCTTTGGAATTAAATTCTTGTCTCTCTATTTGGTGCATATGTGGACCATGCATAAACACGACAAGTAGATAAATTACGTTTCTAAAGCGAAATTTCTAGTTTTGTAATCTATGAATCGTGTACGTAAGAATCTTCATACCAAAGGAATGAGAAACACAATGCAACGCTGTGGCCTATGTTTGAGAGGCACTATGGTTTTGGATGGTATTTTGGCCACAAATGGGTGTAGAACCCACCAAATTAATGTACACGATTATGACATTTTTCTTCTCTTCCATGTGTGCTTCTATTGCATATTCTGTAAACATTTTCAGAGGATAAGAAAAATAAAACAAAAATTCTTTAGTTTAATAGGTTAAATATGTTTTTATCTCTTAACTTTCAGTAAAATCCTCTTCGAAACTTTGGATCAATTTAGTTCTTAATCTTTAGTACAATGTGGATTTATTTGTTTTAATAAGATTTTGTTAACTTTATTTGATGTTTCCAACATCTTTATCAACTAACAATGAAAACCAAATGTGTCAAACAGTGTAAACAATACAAATGTTATCATGAAACGCGATTGAAACATTAAATAAACCTAACAAAATTTAGTTAAAAGGATTAAATTCATACATTTCTAAAGTTGGGGACTAAATTAGGCCAAAATTTTCAAAAGGGACTAATTCCAATTTTCACTAAAAGTTAAGGGACCAAAAACATATTTATCCCTAGTTTAATTTATATATAAATATAAAATAAAATTTTAAGAAATCATATGAATTAGTTTATATAGTTAATTTTATAAAACAATGTTTTACTTTTATTTTTTCCTCTTAAAAGTATAAATATGAAAAAACTTGTTCGAAACAGACATAATCAAGTAGTTGTTGCTATCATTTATTGTTGTGGATTCCTTGTGCAATTCTGGAATTGACATCATTTTTGGAGTGAGATTTATTTAATATTTTTTACTATTTCTGTTAAGCATTAACTGAGCCAATAAGTGGTTCCTAAACATTAGAAACAGATCATGTTTAAATTTCTGTTTTAGGTTTGTTTTTATTTTTTATATATTATACTGCTACAATTCATTAAAGGTAGAAACGTGAGAATAAATTTTTCACTTTCTCCTCAATTGTTTTTGTCCTTATTCTTTCAACATTACATTTCTACCATAAAATCTTCAAATTGTTATCAAAACCTTCTTTTTATAAGGACATGTGAATGCTTAAAAGGTAGAAGGATACACTGATGCAGATTGGGCAGGTTGAAAAGATGATAGAAGATCTACTTATGGATACTTTATTTTTGTAAGAGGGAATCTTGTAACATGGAGGAGTAAAAAACAGTTTACCGTAGCAAGATCTAGTGTTGAAGCAGAATTCAAAGACATGACACTGGGTGTATGCGAACTTTTGTGGATTAAAAACGTGCTATCAGATTTCGGCTTTAAACCAAATGAAATTATGAGTTTGTGGTGTGACAATACGTCGACTATAACAATTGCTCACAATACTGTGCAACATGATAGAACAAAGCATGTGGAGATTGATAGACATTTCACCAAAGAGAAACTCGAAGTTGGAATAATTTCCTTTCCTTTTGTAAGATTAGAATTGTAGTTGGTTGATGTTTTTACCAAAAGAGTATCAAGAAGATTGTTTAATGAGTCTCTATTCAAGTTGTGAATGTGTGATATCCATGTACTAACTTTAGTGTGAGTGTTAAAATATGTCAAATATTCTATTAGTAAATATTAGGTAATCAAATATTGTGTGAGCTATAATTTATGCATTATTATACTTTGTGTAGATTTATGTAGTTTTCATTGCTTTAATGGGTGAGTAATTATAAAACCCTTGTATGTATATATATGTTACCATACTCCTTGAAATAATACATCAGAATTATTCATTAAACCTTTTAATACATTTCAGCTATAAATACAGATAGAACTCAACGTTATTTTCACCATTTCTCCCAACCTTCTCTAAAGAATTAAGGGTTTACATCTCTTTCTTCTTTTCTAATGTAATAATGTTGATCATTCTTTCGTTTGAGGAGTCGGGTTTAAGATTTAGGATTTAGGGTTTAGGATTTAGAGTTTAGGATTTAGAGTTTAGAATTTAGGAGAGGAGAGGTCAAGGATATGCAAATGGTGCATAGTCATCATAAGTGTCATCAATTGGCTCTTTCATTTTCGGATCAATCGAGTAGGACATAAAATCAAGAGACGAGACGACCAATCTAAACAGGAATAATGTTTTATAGGATGGATGCCACTAGTGAGTGAGATACATCATGTGTACCTGTGCCGCCTGTTTCTGAATACGATTGGACTCCTCATGAAGTTGGAAAGTACATTTCTCTAAAAACTTTTATCAGAATGATGACCTTAGTTAGAGTTGTGAAGGATATTGAACACTTCAAGCTTGTCGTGTATAAAAAAAACGAACGAGTCTTTTACGAAAAATATATACATAAAAAATTAAATTTAAGTATTTTATGAGTAACTTTAAGAAAAATATAAAATATTAAATTTAATATCTTTAATTAAATTAACTAAATCTCTTTCTATGAGGTGACAAAAGCAATTTTATATATAAATTATATTATTATATTTTAATAAAATCATATTACACATTACATTAATATATAAAATATGTTAGTTAAAAATATGAAAGTGAAATCAAACTTGTAAAAAAAAAACTTTTGTAAAAGAACTAAACAATCCTAAACCTAAAAACTTGGTATCTACAATGAAAAAAAAATAAAATAAAATCCTATCTAAGCTATACTATTATTACTATTGGAAAATTTCCTCATCAATATTTTTACTTTTCTTTGTACTACTAACATGAAAGAGCCAAATTTGGCTTTGAACCCAGAGAAAAGAAAACACGTAGCCATGCAAGGAAGACACGAATCCTAATTATGTGCCATGCAATGCAACAAACCTTATCCTTAGACGACAACTTCTTAGAAATGCCAAAAAGGTTAACAAGTATTGTGGGTCACTACCCTAAACAGTACAATAACCTTTTTCCTATGTACAGAATAACTTCCCTATGCTTCACTCCACCAACTAAACTTCAATCAACTCTACCATCTATGTTAACTTTCCCTTCTTAATTTTCTCAATAATACCATCTATCTTAACTTTTCCATCTTAATTTTTTCAAAAATCCAAATATTGATTGGACCTATTTGTCCATAAAACTTTTACTCCTATTAATAAGACAAATTGCAACCCTTCCTTCATCAAGCCATTTTCTCTGTGGGTCCTATCCTAGAATAAGAACCACTAAAGGTATCCTTTGAGAATTTTCTTTCGTAAAATCATTATTATTTATTTTTCCCAACATTTTCGAAAGAAAACTATTGGAAGCCCAAGAAGACCTAGACAAAGACCAATATTTGTTCAATTATAAAAAAAAGAATAACATGACAAATAAAAATAATACAAATTCATAAATTAAGTATTGTATCAATAAAATTTACAATAAGCTTTATTCACCTGTTTATCTATTATGTATATGGTCATTAAATCACAATTCATATTTACTAATAAGTATAACTGATTCTTCAAGAAAAAAAATCTCTTAATTTTTTTTTAAGGAAAATATACTTTGACACTTTCAAGACAAATTTTTGAGACCAGACATGTGTCATGTTTTCATTGGTCGACATTTAAGAAAATAAAAAAAAAACCACTTAGAAAATTTGTTTTCTTAAATGTCAGACTAATGAAAACGTGATGCGTGTCCAATGTCAAAAATTTGTCATCTTGAAGGTGTCAAAATATCATTTTCCTTTTTTTAATTTTATTTTTCGATTGAGTCTTCAAATATGGAAAATGATACTTTAACAACATCTTAACACAATTTACATGTTATTCTATAATTGGTCCAAAATTACTTCACAATCAATAATAATAATAATCAGAAACATCAATATGGACCAATCACAGAATGACACGTAGTGTTAAAATGTTGTCAAAATATTATTATCCTAAAAAAATATATTTCAAAATATAAAAAATCAGTATCTATTATTATATTTTTAAGACTTAAAAAAAATCAATACCAAAAATTCAGAAAAAGGTTTCAAAACTTGGAGAAAAAAAATAATGATCTCCTTTTGTTCTTTCACAAAACATTTATTTTCCTACTTAACATGGATACTTAAATGTGGCTCGAACATTTAGGTAGATATGGTTTTGGACATAAACGGTACCAACGTCTAACCACCTTAAATAAGAGAGAAGAGACAATGTATTATTAAAGGAGCAGAATGAAGAAAGAGAGTGGGGAAACATGTCTTTGTTCGAATTTTATTACTGTCATTGGTCCTTGTCACTCTTGTTCCTCCCTTCTGGCTGGTTTTAACTGTTAATATTCTCTTGAGCGAATTTTGGTGACAAATTAATATATATTATAGTAGACAAAATGCGAACTTATCAATCTCTTGGGAAAATGGCTGGCCTCTAGTTATTGGTGGCTGCTGTTGTTTCTGACAGAAAGTTCCATAAACCTGATAAGATGATAAAGTCAATTGTGTGGGAAATACCAATGAGTTTGCAGATAAAGTAAGTTTCCTGACATGGGATTTGCTTAGCTGTTGTTTCTGTCTTTAAGTCTTCCAACTTTTGGTCGGAGCAGTCTGTTTATGGCGGTTTTAGGAAATGGGTGGTGGGTGGTGGGTGGTTCTGGAAATTGCTGTCTGTGAAGAAATGCAAAATTAGAAAATTTACATCACCTAAAGCTTCATGATAGTCAGGTTAGGACTCATAGTTGCTGCTTCGCTTGCAGCTTTTACTGTTAAGCAGCTGAATGTCAGAAGCTCAAATCCAGGTACTTGTACTTTTAGATAATCTGTTTTTGACATTTTTCTTTTCTAAATTTTCATTTGTCAAGAAATGAAATTCTGCTAATTCAATTTCATCCTCATTTTGACTCAGAACACAAAGATGAGGGCACAGAAGAAGAGCGTGTCACAAGATTTAATGATAAAGTGAGTTCGGCAAACTGAATTTGATAAAGTTTTAGTCTTGTTCCGAGCTATGAGTATTTTTGTTTAGCAAATTTGTGTTTTTCTGATTTTGATGTCATTTGTGTAAATGAAAGTTGTTTGGTGTGTTGCAGAGGGAGGAGGAAGAGGAGAAAGAGGAGGTTAAGTTAATTAGCAGCATAATAAATCGAGCAAATGACTTTGAAGATGATATTCTACCAGAATTTGAAGATCTTCTGTCTGGGGAGATTGAGTTTCGATTACCACCAGATAAGGATGAGAAAGACAGAGTTTATGAAATTGAGATGGCAAACAACGAAAGTGAACTTGAGAGATTGCGACAGCTAGTGAAGGAATTGGAGGAGAGGGAAGTGAAACTTGAAGGAGAATTGCTTGAGTACTATGGTCTGAAGGAACAGGAATCAGACATCGTGGAGTTGCAGAGGCAACTGAAAATTAAGACTGTAGAAATAGACATGCTTAATATCACAATTAACTCCTTGCAGGCAGAGAGAAAGAAGCTCCAAGAAGAACTCACACAAGGAGGTTCAGCCAAGAGAGAACTTGAGGTGGCTAGAAACAAGATCAAGGAGCTACAGAGGCAGATACAGCTTGAGGCTAACCAAACAAAAGGCCAGTTGTTGTTGCTTAAACAACAAGTTTTGGGTCTGCAGGTTAGAGAAGAAGAGGCTGCCAGAAAAGATGCTGATCTTGAAAAGAAACTGAAAGCTGTGAATGACCTAGAGGTTGCAGTGGTGGAGCTTAAGAGAAGAAACAAAGAACTTCAACATGAAAAGCGAGAGTTGACAGTTAAACTCGATGCTGCTGAATCTAAAGTGGCTGAGCTCTCCAATATGACAGAGGTCAGAATCCCTGAGTGAACCTCTTTTCTTGATCATTGATTTGAAAAGATTCATGAAACCAAATTTTGATGATTTATTATAATAACCAAAACAGAAGACTTTTGAAGTTTTGAATCACCCAGAAGTGTAAATTTTTTAGTCAATTTTTGGCATCATGTTACCAATCAAATGAACATTTAGGTACCCTTGATTAAAATTGCTGGTTGAAAGCACAGAAGAACTTGAGTGACATCAAATAGAAACAGCCAAACTGAACATTAACCAATAAATTATTTATCTAATTCAAGTACTGACTTAAAGTTTATAGTTTAATTGTGATGATGTATTAGTGTTGAACAAGTGTGTATGTAAAAGCAATGAGTGTGATTCATATAAAGAAGCTTTAACTGCAGACTGAAATGGTTGCGAAGGCAAAAGAGGAGGTGAGTAACCTGAGGCATGCAAATGAAGACCTGCTAAAGCAAGTGGAAGGGCTGCAGATGAACAGGTTCAGTGAGGTTGAAGAGCTTGTGTACCTTCGTTGGGTCAATGCATGTTTGAGATATGAGCTAAGAAATTACCAGACACCGCAAGGGAAAGTATCAGCCCGTGATCTCAGCAAGAGTCTTAGCCCGAAATCGCAAGAGAAAGCTAAGCAACTGATGTTAGAATATGCTGGATCAGAACGTGGACAAGGGGACACAGATCTCGAAAGCAATTTCTCCCATCCTTCTTCACCAGGAAGTGAAGATTTTGACAATGCTTCCATTGATAGCTCTACTAGCAAGTACAGTACTCTTAGCAAGAAAACTAGCCTAATCCATAAGTTTAAGAAATGGGGTAAAAGCAAAGATGATTCTAGTGCTCTTTCATCACCGGCAAGATCCTTTTCAGGAGGTTCTCCAAGGAGAATGAGTATGACTGTGAAACCAAGGGGTCCACTAGAATCCTTAATGATAAGGAATGCTGGAGATAGTGTATCTATCACCAGCTTTGGGCTCAGGGATCAGGAAGCTATTGATTCTCCTGAAACTCCAACTGACATGAGAAAAGTTCCATCCACTGATTCCTTGAATTCAGTTTCTGCTTCATTCCAATTGATGTCTAAGTCAGTGGATGGATCCATGGATGAGAAGTACCCTGCGTATAAAGATCGCCACAAGTTGGCCTTGGCAAGGGAAAAACATATAAAAGAAAAAGCAGAGAAAGCAAGAGCTCAGAAGTTTGGTGATAATTCAGGTTTGAATATGACCAAGGCTGAAAGAGGAAATACTATATCTTTGCCACCCAAGCTTACTCAAATTAAGGAGAAACCAGTTGTTTCTGGCACTCCAAATGATCAATCCGAAGAAGGGAAGAATGTTGATGATCAAACTATCAGCAAGATGAAGCTTGCTGAAATTGAGAAAAGGCCTACTAGGGTGCCTAGACCTCCTCCTAAGCCATCTGGTGGTGGTGCTGCTACCACAAATGCAAATCCTGCCAATGGAGTACCATCTGCTCCTCCAATTCCTCCTCCTCCTCCAGGGGCTCCACGGCCACCACCACCGCCAGGTGGACCACCTCCACCTCCTCCTCCCCCAGGAAGCCTATCAAGAGGGGGAATGGATGGTGACAAAGTTCACAGAGCTCCACAGCTAGTTGAATTTTATCAGTCATTGATGAAGAGGGAGGCAAAGAAAGATACATCAACACTTTTAGTTTCTACAACAAGTAATGCATCTGATGCTAGGAGCAACATGATTGGGGAAATTGAGAATAGATCATCATTCCTCCTAGCTGTATGTTGAATCTTGCATCCATTTTGCTATTTTTGTTTTCTCATTTTTCAGCTAAAGGCATAACTTTCTCCTTTGTGAAACAATCAGGTGAAAGCTGACGTAGAAACACAAGGTGATTTTGTCATGTCCTTGGCAGCTGAAGTTCGAGCAGCCTCCTTCTCAGATATTAATGACTTGGTGGCCTTTGTGAACTGGCTAGATGAGGAACTGTCCTTCCTGGTATTTGCATATTCCTGAGTGTAACTTTATGAGAAACCTCTTCATTTTGTTTTCCTTAGAAAAATTATCATCTCATTTTATTCCTTATGCAAGGTTGATGAACGTGCCGTCCTCAAGCACTTTGACTGGCCTGAAGGGAAAGCAGATGCACTAAGGGAGGCAGCTTTTGAATATCAGGATTTGATCAAGTTGGAGAACCGAGTCTCCACATTCATTGATGATCCCAATCTACCATGTGAAGCTGCCCTGAAGAAAATGTATTCATTGCTTGAAAAGTATGCATCCTTTGCTTCTTCTACGTATTATTTCTCTTGATTACCATTGGTGGATATCTAGTTCACAGATTAATAACACAATCCATACAGCTAGGTCTGTTTAAATAACTTTCATATATATGTTTTAAGGCTGTAGATTCATAATTTCAAGACGCAAAAATATTGAACATGACCTTATTATGTCAGGTTTCTTGTAGTTCCTACAGCTACACCATTACTTCTTTTCATCTACTCATTTCTTTATATCTGCTATGTTTTTCTTTCCAGAGTGGAGCAAAGCGTATACGCACTCTTGCGGACGAGAGATATGGCTATTTCCCGGTACAAAGAGTTTGGAATCCCAGTAAACTGGCTATTGGATTCGGGAGTTGTAGGCAAGGTATGCTACTAAAACAAATAAAACTGTGTTTTGGTTCATCCGAGTGTTGCTTTCTTTCAACTGTTCAGAATACAATATTAAATATGAAAAATGATATTTTGATACCAATTTTTGACACCATTTTGACACTGCACACGTATCAAAAGATGGTTGGACGATTTCAAATTAAAAAAAAGCTGAGAAAAGGACATATTTAAAAGAGAAAAACCAAAGTTTTTTTTTAATTTGTAATCGTCCAACCACATTTTGACACGTGTACCGTGTCAAAATGATGTCAAAAAATTGGTGTCAAAATATCATTTTCTATTAAATATCTTGGCTGTATTACCAGTATGCTATCCCTATTGAGTAAAAAGAAAATGGAAAAAAAACTTGTGACAAATAGTTAATGCTTAAAGGTTTCATCAATGTAATATTGTAACGTTGCAAGGATGATGCAACTAACATGGTCTCTTTGTTTAACACTCCCAATGCAGATCAAGCTTTCTTCTGTACAACTTGCACGGAAGTATATGAAACGTGTTGCATCTGAACTTGATGCATTGTCTGGTCCAGAAAAAGAACCGGCTAGAGAGTTTTTGATTCTTCAAGGCGTGCGTTTCGCTTTCCGTGTCCATCAGGTAAATTCTAGGGCCCAAGTTTCGTTTGCAGTAAACACGTACTATTCCATTGCATTCTTTGGTAAGCTTGTGTTACATCTTTAAAGTCATTAAAAATGCCACTAATGTTCTGCTGAAAAAAAAAAAAGTTACTGAAAAGTTGCTAGCATCAAAACAACTCCAGTAACACGTTTCATAAATGAATTTGCATACGTTTGAAACAGATATTTTAATATGGATGCTTGTGAAATGCATAAAAGGTGAAAATTTCATAAATAGCCAGAATAACACTAATGGTAGTGTGGAACTCTTTTCAGTTTGCAGGAGGCTTCGATGGAGAGAGTATGAAGGCTTTTGAAGACCTGAGGAGCCGCATTCAAAATTCTCAGGCGACCGAAGATAACAAACCAGAAATGTAGAATATCCATAAGAAGTTTTTCTCTTTTTTTTTTTTTTTTTCCTTTGTAGCTGTATCTCCCATATATATGTTGCCTTTTCAGCTGTATATTTCATTTTTCTTCAATTTGCATAGCTTATATATATTGGATGCTACACAAAGATGATACGAGAATCATATTGTAATTGACAAATTGAAGCCCAACATGATCCCTACCTCTGCCTACTTTCAGGTTTTACCGTACAATATGAAATTCAACTGAACAATATTTAATACTGTCATCAAATGCTTAGGTCTGGCAGCTACTCAATGAGCTCCACGTCATTATTCTGGGTGGACAGTTTGAGGCCTATAATTACAAGTAAATTGCAATGCGGGAAAAAAGACGCTTCCTACACCGGCATAAACAAGAATATAATCATTCTCCAAACATATATGGTGTTGATGTATAACAAGCAATAATATACTATTCTTGTTCCATTACATGATCACTGAATGAAAGCAAGTCATGCAAAAAATGTCTAAGAATTGCCTCTGCTGTAATGGGGCTACCTCCCCATTTCACATATTTTTTACATGAAAGCCTCCTCCAAGCACTGATAATTATCAGCATGCATAAAGGAGGAAAAATAAAAAAGAATAATAAAGTCACAGCAAAGTAATAACAACACTTCTCTCCTCAAATTTGGCTCCGCCAACCTTTCCTTGAATTTCTGAGGGCAAAGGAATGACACGTCTTTGGTCTCCTGCTTCTACCAACAGCTCAGATCCTCCCCTATACTGCATTTGGCATTTTTAAGGGAGACAGACAGACAGAAAAAGCAATCAGCTTCTGAATTAAGTTATGCACAAACTTGTACCATAGTAAAGAGCAGAATTTGTGATAGAAAGGGAAGCGGAATATAACACTGTATGGGATTTGTCACATTTCAATCAAAATATTAAGTTAAAAAAATGTTAGTTGATATTTAATGAAATGTGCACAACTCAAGACGTAATTCCATCATCTATTATACAAAATTCATAATTTATCTACCAGGAAGTTGACCAAAACCTTGCTGAAAGTAGAAGGTTAAAGGTTTAAACAAATACTAGAAGCATAATCAAGACAATTAAAAGCCTATTTACAGTAATAATCAATTTCCCAAATTGACACACATTACAATTTAAAATTTGTAACTAAAGACGAAAATTGAATTGATTATGCCTTACATGGATATATAGACAAAGTTGCTCATGTTTCTAAATTTGATGATCTAGAACCCAAAATTTCAAATGAAGTGTACCAAGAATTTTTTAGGCACAAGTCTCGAAAATCTTCTAATCCTGGCCAATCTTCCTCCATGTCAACTGCCTACATATCTCAGTTTGTGGAAGATCATAGTCCATGGATCCTTGACTCAGGTGCCTCAGAACATGTCTCTAGTAAGATTCCTTCATTTTCTTCCATGTCCTCTCTGAAAATCCCTCATTTCATTACCGTTGCCAATGGATCCAAAGTGGCATCCTAGGGAATTGGCAGTTTCCTTATCTCCTTTACTAAATTTAAATTTTGTGAGTCAATTGACTTGTTCCTTAAATTGTTCTGTGACCTTTACTGCTAATTCCTTTGTTATACAGGAACATGGTACGGGTAGTCTGATTGGAGAAGGACGCGAGTCTTGAGGACTTTATTTCTTAAAACCTAGCTCTTCAGTTTTCTGTTTTACGACTTCATCCCCGAAACTTTTGCATGATCATTTGGGCCATCCAAGTTTGTCCAAGTTGAAGATGATGGTTTCGAGTCTCAATAACATTCAAGTCTTAGATTGTGAGTCTTGTTAGTTAAGAAAACATGTTAGATCTTCCTATCCTAAAAGGTCTGAGAAGCGATGTAATTTTTCTTTCTCAACTATTCAAACTGATATTTGGGGATACTTCGTTTGGTTTAATTATTTTGTAACCTTCATTGATGAATTCTCTCAATGTACTTAGGTATATCTAATGAAAGAGAGATCTGAACTTTTGTCCATATTTATGTCCTTTTATAATGAAATTAAGAACCAATTTGGGAAGACAATTAAAATCCTACCCAGTGATAATGCTAAGCAATATTTTTATGCAGCGTTTTCTTCATTTTTATATTCCCAATGAATTTTACATCAGTCAACATATCCTCACACTCCACAACAAAATGGTATTGCAGTGAGAAAGAATAGACATCTCATTGAAATTGCAGGCTGCCTGATGTTGAATACTAATATTCTTGTGCATCATTGGGGCTATGCAGTCCTCACTACCTATTTTCTAATCAATAGGATGCCTTTTTCCTCTCTTGAGAATAAAATTTCTCACTCTATCATTTTTCCAAATAACACTCTATATTATGTCTCCCCACATGTATTTGGGTGTACGTGTTTTGTCCATAATGTTTCTCTAGGTCTTGATAAATTCTCTATAAAAGCTATTAAGTGTGTTTTCTTGGGATACTTTTGTCTTCAAAAAGGGTATAAATGTTATTCTCCCTCCAGCAAGAGCTATTATATGTCTGTTGACGTCACATTCTTGAGGATACACGTTTTTTCTTGTCCTCCATGGAGGATTGTTCATTTGTTCAACAAATGTTTCCTCTACCATCATGTGATCCCTTTGTTATTCTCACTTTTGTACCTCAAACTCAAAATGCAAATGACATTGTTCCTCCACCTCTTCTCACATATCAGGGTCGAAGACAATCTCAAACTCAAAACACTGAAGATCCTTGAGACTCAGATCCTCCTCCATCAGATCCCCAGACCATGGGTCCTTCATCCTCCTCGTCTTTTCTTGACTCAGATGATAATTTGCCCGTTTCCCTTCAGAAAAGTATTTGTTCTACTCGTAATCCATATTCTATTTATAATTTTTTGAGTTATCATCATTTATCTACTCCTTGTTTCTCTTTTGTTTCCTCCTTATCCTCCCTTAAGGTTCCTAATAATATTCATAAGGCACTTGATCATCCTGGATGGCGACAAGCTATGGTTGATGAAATGAAGGCACTTGAACACAACGGCACTTGGGACCTTGTCCCTCTTCTTTCTTGTAAGAAGCATGTTGGTTTTAGATGGGTTTATGCTATTAAAGTTGGTCCTATTGGTGAAATTGATCGTCTAGTAACTAAGGGATATATACTAAAGTTTATGGCCTCGACTATTGTGATACTTTTTCTCATGTGGCTAAAACCAGTACATTTCGTATTTTGCTTGCTATGGCTGCCATTAATCAGTGGCCACTTTACCAGTTAGACATTAAAAATGTCTTTCTACATTGTGATTTAGAAGAGGAACCTCTTGGGTTTGTTGCTCAGGGGGAGTTTGGGTTAGTTTGTAAATTATGTCGTTTCTTCTATGGCTTGAAGCAATCACCTCGAGTTTGGTTTGGTAAATTTAGTCGGGTTGTGCAAAATTTTGGACTAAAACGATGTGAGGCAGATCGTTCAGTGTTTTATGATCATTCTTCTCCTGACAAATGTGTTTATGTCATGGCATATGCTGATGATATTATTATTACAAGGAATGACGTCACTAGAGTTACTCAATTAAAGAATCATTTGTTCAACCACTTTTAGACTAAAAATTTGGGTCATTTAAAATATTTTCTAGGTATTGAAGTAACAATCAAAAGAAAGTGTCGTCATTTCACAAAGGAAATATGCTCTTAATATTTTAAAGGAAACAGACTTGACAAATTGCAAGCCCATTGATAGTCCTATGGACTCAAATCAAAACTTAATGAGAGATCAAGGTGAACCTTTCTCAAACCCAAAGAGATATAGAAGGTTGGTTGGAAAATTCATCTATCTTACCATAACAAGACCTAGTCTTTCTTATCCACTGGGAGTTGTGAATCAATGTATGCAAAATCCACATGTTGACCATTGGAATTCAGTGATTCGCATTCTCAGATACGTAAAAGGAAATCTAGGACAGCGATTGTTGTATGAGAACAAGGGAAGCACTCGGATCGAAGGATATTGTGATGCAGATTGAGCTGGTTATCCAATTGGTTGTAGATCTACTACATGATACTGTGTTTTATTTGGAGGAAACCTTGTATCTTGGAAAAGTAAGAAACAAAGTATTGTTGCTCGATCTAGTGCTGAAGTTGAATACCGATTTATGGCTTTAACTACATGCGAACTTGTTTGGATCAAACAACTTCTTCAAGAATTCAAATTTTGTGAAAATGAGTAGTTGAAACTGTACTATAACAACCAATCAACCCTTCATATAGTCTCCAATCTAATGTTTCATGAGAGAACAAAATACATAGAAATTGACTCTCATTTTATTAGAAAGAAGATGTTGTTCAAGGAACTTGTTACTGAGTTTGTCAACTCTAATGAACAACTCGGAGACATTCTGACCAAATCACTAAGGGAGCCTAGAATTCAATTTATATGTTCCAAGCTTGGTGCATATGATCTACATGCTCCAATTTGAAGAGGAGTGTTGAAATGTAATGTATTTTTCTAATAGGCTTTTTAGGAACCTTTTGTTTTTCCTTTGTATGTTGAACTACTATCCCTTATAAATAGGGTAGTATAATGTATTAGGGTTAAGAGAATAGTAATAATAAAATTTTAGTTTCTCTCCCAACTCTTTAAGTAACTCCTCCTAACTGCTTGAAACTGAAATAATACTTTAAAAAGTGAAATAAAAAAAAAAAAAAAAAAAAACAGAAAACAAACGTGGAGTCTTAAAGCAAACTCCTAACACAATGTTTCTCTCTTAAATTCTTTCAAAAGGAGTGTCATCAATATCATGGTTTAAGAAAATCATGAAAAGAGAAGGACATTACATACTTGGTACAGCTTGATATCTGATTTGTCAAAACCTGGCATGAAGAGAGTAACTGATCTTCTTTTTACATCAAATCTAACTGGAGATGGCATAACAACTTGACTTGTTAGTGAATTAAGAAGATGCCTAGCATCTTCATTGTCTGTATCCAGTAGAACTCTGCTCCAATCTATAGGATTATTCATCAACAATCTTGAAATGAAAGCAGAAGGCAAAGGAGAAAATTCTTTCTTTGCTCTTTCCAATATTTCTAAATTTTCTTGCTGAGAGGTGATTCCAAAAGCACCAGAAACCTGAGCACCAGCCTGAATAGTACATCCCCAATATCGCAATGCAGAATTGATTGATGTTGGACAGTTTGGATCCATCACAAGTAAGCAACCAAATTTATGTGGGTTTAAGAATGCAGAAGATCCTCTCTGGGCAACACAATCAACAAAGAAAATTACAGTTTTGTGCGAAAGGTACGATTATGGTAAAATGATGTTTAATCTTACCTCCAGTATTTGATCCAAAGTGTCCCATATTTCTGAACTCATTTTCCCATTAAAATAAGATCTGCTGCTACTTATTGTCATGGCCTCATCCACAAGTCTCAGTAGTGAAGGAGCAGCTAATCTCCCAAGTTCAGTTTTCTCAGCCAAGGTGCGGAGATATTTCAAGTACAATCTGAAAATCACAATATCAAACCAAAGATAATGACAAGAGTGTGCATGTGAGTTCAAGAATGGGGCAATTCCAATAACCTTGCTTTACTGCTTCCACCTATGATTCGCAGGGTTTCCTCACTGTTGATACCATCATATATTATTAAATCAAATTTATCCTGTTGACTCTTTGATGCAGCAATCCCCAAAAACCCCACAAGTCTCTCAAGAGCAAGTACCAAAAGGATAGAGTCCATCCCAGGCAGGATGCCAAGCTCTTCTCCAACAATCTGATTGTATGACAGAGAAAAGTGGATATAACCCTTCTGTAAAAGTTAGATGAAGGAATGCATCCATTGCAAATATGGATAAAATATGATATTGAAAACATATTACGTACCCACCCCTCCAAGTGTGCCCTGAGTCATATTAAGTTGAGCATCTGCTTGCTTCAGAAGTTTTAAAGGTTCAAGAAGCATCTGCAGTTACAGATACACATATTCTTTAGATGCAAAGTAAAAATATACTGTGATTCATTGATCAGAAGGCAAAGGAAAAAGCAATACACACTTTGGTTGTTTCCAACCTAACGGCAGAAAGGTTCTTGCTGCAGGCGATATGGGAAGTTCCAATCTTACAGTTGAGAAGGTAGTCAGCAGTGGTGTCTTGGCCATGTATGACCAAACATGTATTCAACCCAGCCAAAGCATAATGCTGAAACAAAGGTACATGAAATAAAAAATTAAAATGTAGATTAATTACTTTTCCAAGGACGAACTTGGATAACTACGACTTCTATCAGTATATACTTTGGAAAAAGAAAGTAGGAGTCTACTTAGTTTGGGATACATTTTTATATTTCTTTTTTGGTTTAATAGCATTTTAATCCTAAGTCTTTTTTTTTTTTTTTTCAATTCAATCTCACTTTTTAACAAAAAAAAAAATCAGTAAATGTAATTCTCTGACAGTAACAAGTTACATGAATAACTTAAGTGAAATGAATTTTATAAAAATATTATATTAACTTATTAAAAAAAACAATTTTAAACATTTTAAGATGAAATTGAAAAAAAAAATCATGGTAATGCAGTAGGAAAAAAAAAACTATTAATCCTTTTTTTTCTTTTTTCTAAGCACATTGAGATGATAGGAAACAAAAATGTTCAGAAAAAAGAAGGAAACGTTAGACGAGTTTTAATTTGTAAACGTAATTGAAGATGAACAATGTACCTGGGCGGCGAGAATAGCGGCGGTGGTTTTGCCTGAGCCACCTTTGCCGAGAAAAGTGAGCAATTTGGTGGCTGAGGAAGAGGCACCGCCCTCGGAAGCCGCAACGACGAGACGAGACTTTGAGGAACGAGAAATTGAGGTTCCGATTAGAGGTGGAAACGAGAAGGATGAAACCGCGCCCATAGATTAGGATTTTCTCAGTTCTTTCTCAGCTAACCAACATGTACTCAAGCAAGACACATGTATTCTTCACACACAACACTGGTTACTTCTTACACATGTCATAATGTTTTCCGTCCTTATTTGGGCCCCTTGCTTTGGGCCTCCTGGCCTGCATGAACAAATTAATAAAGGCTTTTCTTCCTGCATGCCCCTTATTACATAAAAAGATTGTGGAAGAAGTGAAGGGAGAAAAATACATAAAAAGATTAACGAGGTTGTGAGAATTTTAATTTTAATTTTAATTTGAGTATTACATAATAAAAATATATAATATGAGTATATAATTAGAAAAATTAATAATTGATAATTTAACATATATTCTAATCATATAGAAATATATTAGAAATAAATATTGAAAAAGAACAAAAATAAAATGTAAATATTTAATTATAAACATATAGTATTAGTAAATAGTAATGCCAAAATGGGTTCGAACCCTTGGATCAATTCGACCCATCACGGGTTCGTTGGTTTTGGGAAACAAATGATTTTATATAAGTCAATTTTTAACTCGGCTCACTTAGAATCCGGTTTACCTGGATTAAATCCGTGGCTCACCAACCCACCTAATTTAATCTAATTATTTATTGTTTTGTGTTTCAATATTATTAGTTGTTAGAGATATTATATTTAGTTTATATTGTGTTTATGTTAATTAGGGAAATATAGTCCCTATATGTTTATTAGGGAAACATTGTTCTTATTTTATT
>NC_028361.1:17224818-17249460 GCF_000741045.1 Vigna radiata var. radiata | reverse complement strand
TCTTATTTTATTTTATTCTTACATATTCATTTGTATTTGGGCTTAGCCCATATTTCTCCTATTATAAATAGAGAACCCTATGTGTGTATTTAACACAAGGGATTAATTCCAATACATAATTTTCACTATATTTAACATTAGTTAACATCTTTTTAATTGTATTGTAAATGAGAATAAAGAAAAAGATGTTTCAAAAAAACAAAATATTATAAATTTATCCATTCAAGACTCTAATCTTATAAATGGATAAATGACACAAAACTTATCAATTTTATAAACTTATTATCAATTTTGGATTATATGTTAATTTTTTTTATTTTGAATTGTCTTTAGAGTTTAACACGAAATTATTTAAATTTGAATTACAAAAAAAATTGTAGTTTTTTTTATTTAAAAAAAAACTTTAATTAAGTTAATCCACCAATCCGTGGACCGGGCCGGATTTAAATTTTTTTGACTCGTTAATAAATGAATCAGGTTAGGTTGGCTAACCAACGTATGGTGAGTGGAACCGGGCTGAAGCGGATGATTTGTTTTAACAACATTAATAGTAAAGTCATAAATAAAAGGATGTGATTCAAATAGTAGTTATAATTATAATAGTTTTTATGTCATAATTATCAGGTATAAATATCTATTTCTATCCATTAAATGGTAGTTATGTTTACAAAATTAAGAGCATAGAGTATGGTATTTCTCTTTTAGTCCTAACAACTAAAATGAGACCTGATGCTGTGTTTTTAACTAATTTTCATAATCTTAATAAAAAGAATGAAGATTGATGGTGTGCGCAAAAGACTATTTGTTGAAGATAAATTTTCAATCCTGGTTAAATCTTCAATAAAGGAATATAAGGTTCTTTACCAACACTACAAAAAAATATTTAACAACGGACATAATCCGTTGAAAATAATCAATTTCTGTTGATAATATATAATTTTCGGCGGTCAAGAATTCATCGGTTGTTTCATTGTCTATAATCATTATCGACAAATATAGATCGTCCGTAATTACTGATGGACACATTTTTTAGTAATTATCGACAGATAAATCAGTCAGTAATTACCGAAGGATATATCCGTCGATAATTATCTATCATTCGGTAAGTTCATTGGTAAGGTCGCGACAGGAGACAATGGCAAAAGTCCTAGCCCTAGACTTTTGGTCTTTGGTGCGAACGAGGCTAACTTTGTGAGTAGTAAGGTGATAACCTTGTGTTTATGGCTCTGTAGAGCATAAATACTATTATAAGTGGATACCTACCGTGAAGCCCTATGTCAAAGGCATGTATCCGAAAAATTGAGTTTATAATCAATTGTTTATGTGTGTTTATATGAGTTTTGGTACTTTATCAATGTTGAGCTAGTATTTAATATGATTAAGTTGTCTTATGATGTTTCTTTTGGGCACTAGCTTATCTTGTTTTTTTCTTTTGTGATTTGTTACTCTTTTGTGATGATTACTTCACGGTGTGAACAAATGGTAAGTTAGGTGATGATATACCTTTAGTGGAAGACAAGAGTGAGATAAAATGATTATTTAGTTTTATTTAGTTAGTTGTATTAAGAGTTTCTTTCTTCTTGAAAAACTCTTCTAGTTTTCTTTTGATGTGTACTATACGTATTGCATTTATAACTTTTAAAATGAATAATTGTATTAATATTATATATGTTTCATAAGTATATCTTATGTATTATCAAATTTTAATGTTTTATTTAGTAATTATGTACTATTATCACATTATAGTCGCAATATATTGCATGATATTGAAAATAATAATTGTTGTATGATTTATTATATTTAATTTAATAGTGGATTTTTTAAAAAATTTATCAAAGTTAGTTATGATTACAAATTATAAAACAAAAATTATATAAAAATTAGAGTCTAAAATTATATAAATTAAAAATTAAAAATTAAAAATTAAGAAATTAAAATTGTTGAAAAAATAGGAAAAATTATGATTAGTCCTAAACAATAAACAATACTAATTTTTCTTTACAAAGTACATTTGATTTTAATGAAAGGAAAGGATATAATGGATCAAATGAGACTATTTTGGACTAGTTTTTGTGGCAGGAAAAAAAATCGGGTCACGTAATCACATCACCCGACCCGATATATTAGACCAATACTATTTATCATCAACTACATCTTAGAACGACAAATTTTATTCCGATCGAAATTTTCTGATCAGCGAAGAATCTTAGATTCCGCGGGAAAAGCTTCATAATCTCTGAAGAAGATAAACAGCAATGGTTCGAATTTTGTTATTCTTAAATTTTTTTTCGTTTTATGGTTATACGATCACAATTAGGGTTTGTTGTATTACGTGCTTCTTAATTTCTGGATTCAATTATGTATCTTCTGTTTGGATTAAACTGCTTTATTTGTGTTCTTGTTTGTTGTGTTGAGAACCTTTAATTGTAGTAATTCAATCTGTACATTGAAAATCGTTCTTTTTCATGGTCGAATTTTGTAAAAGGGGATTGATAACTGTAAGCTGATGGCACATGTTTGTGGCTAATATGTACGTGTATTAGTGTTTGATATAACTGCTTTTCTTGAGAAAACTATGGATTTTTCTTTCGTAATACAATTGATTGGTTTGTGGCTTAATGGTTGTCTGTTTTAATTTTGTTTTTCGGCTTAAGAGGGATTCTTGGTGCTTCTTATGTATTGGCCAATTTGGTGTGCGTTAATTTCCTGGTATACTGAATTTGCTCTGATTGGATTGTTTCAGTCTTCGCTTGCGGCTGCTAGAGCAGACAACTTTTACTATCCTCCAGAATGGGAACCGAGTCAGGTATGTTTAAATAACAGGTTTAATTAAGCTCTCCTGTAACTCAACAGTTGTCTAGTATCAAGAGACTAATAAACTTTCTACCTTTTCAGGGTTCGCTGAACAAGTTTCATGGTCAGCATGCCTTGCGGGAGAGGGCGAGAAAACTAGATCAGGGTATCCTGATTATAAGGTAATCAGAAGTAGCTGCAGAAACCATTTAGTCATATTAACTGTTTGCCATTGGTGAATAAAGGATCCCAATTATGTGTCCCACTACATTCCAAGTGTTCGGGTACTTATCAGTTTGTATGATAGATCCAAGATACCTAAATGGTCTGGTGTTTATGGAAGCTAGGAAAATTTGTTGTTGCATTTCTCATTCGTTTAACTCTTTTTAAATTGGTTTGCTTAAGATACCATGTTGATATTTTTTTTCTTTAATATTTAATTTGACATCATCTGGCTAAACTACTTTCAGATTTGAGATGCCTTATAATATATGGTGTGGAGGATGCAATTCAATGATTGCAAAGGGTGTTCGGTTCAATGCAGAGAAAAAGCAAGTTGGGAATTATTACTCAACAAAGGTATGTTAAGGTTGAATTCAAATGCATTTGAATTTAAATTATTTTTTCAGTGGATGTGATTAAGTGTATCATTTTGGTATTTAAAGGGTGGACCTGATATATCTTACGAATAGTTATATTTTGTTTAGTTTGCCACTATTATGTGGGTGTTGATTGCCTTATACCTTTTTGTTTGCTTGTACACTATTTATCCCTCATCTAGTAATGTTCCACCTAAGTTTTCTTGTTAACTATCTAATAAATGTTTATTGGTCCTTCAGATATGGAGCTTCTCTATGAAGTCTGCTTGCTGCAAACATGAGATCGTCATTCAGACTGATCCTAAGAATTGTGAATATGTCATTATTAGTGGGGCCCAGAAAAAAACTGAAGATTTTGATATTGAAGATGCTGAAACTTTTGAATTGCCTGCCGATGAAGGTGTGTTACAGTATTAGTGAAAATTTAGCAGTGCATGCTTTCTTAAACTGAAGATTTTGATATTGAGGATGCCAAAACTTTTGAATTGACTCCCTGTAAAGCTGTTTATTACAGTATTTTTTAGCAGTATGTGTTTTCTTCAGCTAGCATGAATGTGTTAGTGCATGTAGTCATCAACTTTGTTTCAGAAGCAGGGAGAGCATACTGTCAGATCCAGTGGCCAATGGCCATTTTAGTGGATGGAATTTTTTCTCTTCTAAATCTAGTGCTATACCCTTTTTTGCCTTTTGCCTTTGACCATGTTTAGCGAACTGAAATGTTGTCGATAAAGTTAGCTAACTATGTTCATATTTAATTTTCCTTTCAGAAAGGGGTAAGCTTGCAGATCCATTTTACCGCCTTGAACACCAGGAAGAAGACTTGAAGAAAAAGAAGGAATCTGAACCAGTGCTTGTACGTCTCCAGAGGCAGTCTGATAACAGGCATTCAGATGACTATGCTCTCAATAAGACTCTACGGGCCCGGCTTAGAGTATGTACTCTTTGGCTCATGATATTTGTTGTAGTTTAGTTTTCTATTCCTTTTCCATTTTTAACCAGAATCAGTATATTGTTTCTTTTGTAAATAATATTTCAAGCCTGCTCTAAAGAAAAGAAATATAGGTTGACACTTGTCCATTTTCTCAGAGTCAGAAGAAAAGAGTTGCTGAAGAAGAGAATGCTTCCAAGAAAATAGGCCTTGGCATAAGACTACTACCAGCTACTGAAGAAGATTCTGCCACAGCAAAAAGAGTGAAGTTTCCAACAAAGTTTGAAAAGAATAGGAAGGACAAGAGGGCAGTGATCAATGCCGAATCCATTTTCTCTGGAGTGTCTAGCTATTCTATGTCTGATAAGAGAAGACAAGATCTAGAATCAAAAAGAAGAAAAATTTGTGCAACTTCAGCCTCCAGTCTTCTAGCTGGTGGCTTTAAGCCATCATCATGGTCACATGCTGCTATGATATCAGGCAAGAAAAAGGGAGCTTCACTGACTGTAAGGCGCTAGAAAGCTAAAACACGTATGTGACATTGGACTTGGCAATGGTCATTTGTACATAGCAGTTACATGTGTTAATTTTGAACTATGTTTTCCGTTGTAAACCATTTATGAATATGTTAACGGAAACATATTTTTCATCATTCCCTCCCCTCAACAGACTAAGAAAAAATAGTTTGATATTTTATGTAATTTTGTTTTATTGAAAAAAAAAATTATAAGTTACATTTATATTTTACCTTTAATTAAAGGAATTGTCTCAAGCGAAACGTTGGAGGATTGATATTTTTACTATTCATAATCAATTACACGACTTTTAACAATAAACTATGATAATGATTTATTGTGAATAATATTATTAGAATAAAATATAATGTAGCTCTCTCCGTTTCACAAAGTTAAGGGTGTGTCGTATACTCATCACTGACATTTAATTAAGATAAATTCCATGATTTTTCATACATACCTTCAATCAATCGTACAACAAATAATTAAGGTAATAATAAACTTAAGACAATTAATACCATGCAGTAAATCAATTACTATTATAATAACTGGAACATAACTTTAAAATTAATTTATCAGACATTCAAATCAATATTTTTTATAACCTATATGATTCTGAATATTGCACCCAATATTTCTCATAATTTTACAACAAATTTCATCACATTTCATAATACGCACCAATTATGTTTTTCATGTTTCACAACATATACCAATGATAAACATATTTAACAAAACATACCAATAATCTTTGTCACAAGCATAATTCACAATGCATATCAATCATCTCTATTGCAAACTTATTTTAATGTAAAACTTTTTATGTAATTTGTAAACATACACAAATCAATATTCACATATCACATATTCATACATATTATTATTAAAATAATTTCTCAAAACAATTTTATAGAGCTTTTATCACAATACTTTCGTCATAACAAATTTCCAATACTTATATCACAACATTTGTAATGTTGAAAAATGATTTATAGCTAAGCCAAATCATGGGTGAAAGGGGAGAGATCAATTGTTTAATAGAATTTTATCTTTTTATAGTCTTTTGAAAAAAATATTTATTAAAAACATGATGTAATTAAATCTTAAATGAAGATTGATAAATATTACAGAGTGTATTCACAAACAATAAGATAAAGATCATTTAGAGACACAAAATATCTAACAACTCTTGTTTTAAAATTTAACAAATGAACTTTAATGAAATAACGTTTATAGCTTAAATTGTCTGAAAGATATGTTTGATAAAAACAATGTTGAACAATGTGAGCAAATCGTTTATGTTGAACTTGGATAATATTTTATATAAATCAAACAATGTGGGATGAAAATGTGTTTAACATTTTAAACTGTTTAAGACAAAACTTTTATTAAATGTTGTATCTTGTAAATGCTTTGTTACTCAAAAGCACAAATGTGTGCGCTAAACCTAAACACTTAGTAGTAAATATGCCTAAACGTTCTACAACATTTATAACATTAAATGCGTGTACGATTTGTACTTTTTGTCTATGGTGCTTTGTTTTTCTTTATCTCTCCAGATCATGATAATACCAAGCTTCATTCAAAAGTTTTGTACAAGATCAATAGGGTGTTAAGAGATAGGAAGACATTTTTAGAATGTTTCCTTAATGTTTTTTGCTTTGAGGAAGTCGTACGCACCACCTCTGCGAAAAGCACTATTGCTCTAGCGCTACCATGTACCTAACTCCATACCTAAAGGCTACCTGCTTTCCTCGAAGTCATTTCTCTTTGAGTAACATATCTTTCACGAAGAAGACTATATAAAGAGGACTAGATGAAGAGAATAATACAAGAATTTATCTTTGACTCTTACGTTGTTCTTTTGTATCTAAGCTTCCATCGTCTAATGCTTTCTTTGTTTAAGAATTTTTTTTACAAGTCTTCAAATTTCATTGTATTGAAAACATACTCTCTCTGAGAGCTTTGATTTGTACCTTTTTTTTTTCTAAAATACCTTCATTTTGTTTGTAAATTCTGAAGAGAATAAAAACACTTAGTTGTTTAGTTTAGTTGAGTTAAACGATATAGTAAGGAAGACTAGTGTTGAACCAAAAATGAATAAACTTGTTAAGACAAAATCGTCTATGTGCCTAAACGCTCTCATGTTTTGAAGTTTAATCAAATAACATTAAACAGAATAATAATCTGGAAATAACATAAGAAGAAACATAAGACTTAGAACTAAAGAAATATTCATAGTTGACATAGAAAAACCTTAGGAAAGCATTTAGGACTTTAGGAAACAAAAAAACAACTGAGTCAAAATTCCCAAACGTCACGCTAAACAATTGATAAGTCCAAAGTGTCTAAGATAGTTGAAGCTAAACACGTAAAACTTATCATACCCAAAAGGTATTCAATTTAACTCTTGGAAAAACGAAACAATGTTAAGACGATGTCATTGACAAAAACACTCTAAAAGATTAAAACTTAAAACACCAAAGAAAACACAAACAATGTTAAACGCTATCTATAAAAAGAGGAAAAATCACAAGAAGCGTTTACTCAACATAAAAAATACCGTGAGCTAAATTATTACTTCGTCTAACGATAAAGTCTTTACTCAACACTTGGTATCTTTAGAAGAAAAGTTTAATTGTTAAAAGCTGCCTCAACGGTAGAAAATCAAAAAGCACTTTGTTGTTCTAAGAAAGTATTAAATGACATTAAATGCTCAACTTTCAAAAGCAACAAAAGTGATAAGAGAAAAGACATTTGCTGCATGCACAATATACTTTATTCTTTGTAGATAAGCTACTCTACACGCATCCACAAGTTTCAAATTAAAAAAATCAAAAGTAGACGTTAAAGACAAAAGAAATATTCATAGTTGACTTTAACCAACAGATGTTGTACACGAAGAAAGAGAAGACACAAGAATTAAGGCCAAGATCTTAGTCTAATGGACACTTATCCAAAAAGCCTTTAAATAGAAGATCATTCAAATGGAGAATTAAGAGGATAACATACCATATCCAAAGTATTGAACAAGGCAAACTCAATGAGAGATATGCTAAATGGGTAGAGTTTGTGGAATAGTTTTCATATGTTATCAAACACAAGAAAGGTTCTTCTAACATAGTAGTCAATGCTCTATCAAGAAGACATACTATTTTGACTACTCTTGAAACCAACTTTCTTGGGTTTGATCACATAAAGGAATTGTATCAAGAAGATAATTATTTCTCCTCTTCATTTGACCAATGTTCTCATGGGCCACACAAGGATTTTTTTTTCTTAGCAAATGGCTTCCTTTTCCAAAACAAATTCCTTTGTGTACCCAATAATTCATTACGTCTTCTCTTAATTAAAGAAACACATAAGGGGGGATTGATGAGACACTTTGGGGTTGAAGAAACATTAGTTATTCTTCATGAGCATTTCTATTGGCCTCACATACATAAACATGTAGCTAAGTTTTGTAGCCAATGCATTCCAAGCAAGCATGTTAAGTCTACCACCTATCCTCATGGCTTATACACTTCTCTTTCTGTTCTTAATAGTCCTTGGGTTGATATTTCTATGGATTTTGTTTTAGGCTTACTTAGAACACATCGATGGATGAACTCTATCTTTATGGTAGCGCATCGATTTTCAAAAATGGCTCAGTTTATTCCATGCCACAAAGTAGATGATATTGTCCATATTGCTAATTTATTTTTTAGAGAGGTTGTGCGTCTAGATGGTTTGCCTAAGACTATAATTTTTGATAGAGATTCCAAGTTCCTTAGTCATTTCTAGTGATCTTTGTGGAATAAGTTAAATACTAAACTCCTTTTCTCTACCACTTGTCATCAACAATCTGATGGTCAACCTGAAGTGTCTAATAGAACTTTGGGGGCAACTATTGAGATGTTGTATTGAGGGCAATCCATGCCAGTGAGAAGATTTGCTACCCCATATTTAGTTTTCTTATAATAAGGTTGTCAACTCTTCCTCCTCCAATTCTCCTTTTCATATTGTATATGGTTTCAACCCTCTCATTCTATTAGACCTTCTCCCCTTTTCTGATTTTGAGTTCATGTCCTTAAATGGTGTGTCTAAGGTTCAGTTTGTTAAATTCTTTTCGTAACCCTTCTGATATAGCACGTTGTTGAGTTTTGAGTTTTTTTTTTTTTTATAAATGCTTAGACACTCAACCTAATAAATGATTATAAGAGATAATTGCTTTTAGTGTGCTATTCAGAATGTACACTGCAGAGTTTGTAAGAAATTTCTTTGTTGAAGAATAATTGTTCGGTGAGGAAGGTTCTTGTATTTAGAAATAAAAACTCAGTTGCAGGCTTTATAAAAGAAGCGTTTAGTCAAGAGAAGAGATAATTGCATAAATATTTTTATAATGGTTCACTCAAGTTGAGCTACGTCCAATCTCCTTCACACAGGGTTCCACCATAATCTTCAACAAGATTACAACTGAGTATTCACACCACTCTTGGTCTTCTCAATCAATGAGTAACCTTCTGTTAACTTAGATTGGATAAGTATTCTCACCACTCATGGTCTCCTCAGTTAGCGAATAACCTCCTGTTATTCTAGACTAGATGAGTATTCGCACCAATCTTGGTACTAAGCAACCTTGCCTAGATTTCGTTAACTCAACTGAGTTTCAACAAGTGTTTTAATTTCTTCAAAATTGCAATCAACGATTGCTTACATGTCGTTCAGATTATTACTCTCGTAGAGAGGATGTAATTACAATACAATGTAATCTAAACACTTACAGGTGTTTCTCTCTTTCCTCTTTCTTTCTTTCTTATAGTAAGTAAGCAATATTACAATGAAGATCGAGAGTATTGCCTTTCTTCTTTTCTCTTCTTCCCTTTTTTCTACTTAGATATTTTTTTTTCTTGAACTCTTTTTGTTCTTTTCTTTTGATCTTCTATTTAAAGGCTTTTGGATAAGTGTCTGTTAGACTAAGCTCTTGGCCTTGATTCTCGTGTCTTCTCTTTCTCCGTTTACAACAGTTGTTGGTTAAAGTCAATTTGTCAAAATAGACATGTTTTTTTTTTCAGTACTTTGCTTGAAGTAGGTTGTACTCTCTTTTGGACACTACTTTAGGTGAAGAACATTATGTGAATATCTCTTTTATCTCTAATGTCCACTTTTGATATTTTAATTTGAAGCTTGTGGATGTGTGTAAAGCAAGTTATCTGCAAGGAATAAAGTAGATTATACATGCAACAAATATCTCTTTTCTCTCATCACTTTTGTTGTTTTTGAATGTTGAGCATTTAATGTCATCTAATGCTTAATTAGAACAACAAAGTGCTTTTTGATTTCCTACCGTTGAGTTAGCATTTAAGAATTAAGATTTTCTTCTAAAGATACCAAGTGTTGAGTAAATACTTCATCATTGGACGAAGTAATAGTTTAGCTCATGGTATCGTTTAGACTGATATAAATACTTCTTGTGAGGATGCTAACATAAGTACACATTATAAATGTGAGAATTCTCTTTTTGGTATTTTAATGCAGAAAAACTCAAAGTTAAAGACATGTGTTTCAACTTCATCATAATTCAAGAAGGTGTCGATATAAAGTCATAATCCTGTAAAAGAAACTCTAACAATAAATTATTTAAAGCTCACACTACCTTTAATTATTGTGTTTCATCACCTATATATGGAGGCAGAATCATGCTAAACAAATAAGAAAGTAGAAAGATATAACAAGTATGTTAAACATGGATGTCAAAAAGTGTAAAGCCGTTACTACTATTTCTATAAATCATCTTCTATGCGACTAAGATATAAAGAGAAAACTTAATTGTAAACTCTTCACAATTGTGAAGTATTTAAAAAAAAAAAAAAACATATTTCATATCCTCCTTATAATAATGTAAATTTTATTTTCAAACAACATTTAATTGTTATATCTTCTAAAGAAGGTTTGCATACTTTGATTGGAAAGACTTGTGTACCTGTGCTTGCATTAGTTTAAGTAAATAAGGTGAAGAGATTTTGTATATAAGTTTGGTGAAACATACTTTATCCAGTTTCCATCAACTTATACTCTTATTTGTGAATAGTGATAAAACTTGTAATTTATTTTGAATATATGGTGATGATAACTATCTAAAGAATTTTAAATCATATAAAATTTATATATATATATATATATATATATATATATATATATATATATATATATATATATTCTCAATTTTAGCAAGTGTGGATTCAATTAAAATTGAATGTTTCTATTTTTGTGTGTTTTTCATAGTTTAATATAACACAAGAGCATTGAATAAAATTAACATTGTTAAAAAATTATGAAAAAGACAAAAGATTTTAATCTATATATCTACTAGGTGGGTTCTGATCTAAGAGTATGCAGAAACCTAAACAAATGCAAAGATGGCACCATACAAATCCATGTTAAATTCGCATAAGCTTATTCAAATATAAGATTTGAGACAACTTTCAAGAGCCCAAGACAAAAGAAGTTTAGAATCTTAACAACCTTGGGCACGTGAACCTTTGCACCAGTCACAAACCATACAAACTTCATCGTTTTCAAGGAAAATAATATATGTAGACATCAAAACCTTCAATAAAAAAATATTTATAATTTTTTCTAGTATCACATGCTTATTTTCATAAGAGTGATGAAATATTTTTACATTGATTTCACACTACATTACAAGCAAACATTAAACTATTATTATTATTATTATTATTATTATTATTATTATTATTATTTTTATTGTTACAAATGCTGCTTTTTCAGTGGCAAAGTTAATATGTATAAAAGTGTATGTCTTACGTAATGTTTTTTTATTAATAAATAGTAACCTCAAAAATAAAAGGTCATTAATGGGTATGGCAATGACTATGACAAGTGGTGATAAAAATGTGATCCGTAATTAGATGGAGTAGTGTTGTTGTTGGGCGTGTTCGTTTCTCCCCGTAACGCAGTTTTGAATGAAGACAAAGTTACATGTCTGAGATAACAGTGTTAATCTCATGTGAGACAGTGTCATTAAAAAATAGCCAAAATAAAGCAAAAGACAACATTGTCACAGTCACTGAACACATGCAGCATCTGTGCCAAAAGGAAAGCGATCATGACACAAAACCAACATCGTAAAAAGAATAAAGGAAAAAACAGCTGGAAATACCACGTGGCTCATACCTATTGGATGCAAAGTTGGCACAAAGACAATCATCATGCATCCAACAATGCCTAAAGACCACACAAAAATTTACTTTCTATTCCCTCCACTATTACACTCACTTCAACTTTATTAATTTAGCTACTAATACTTAATATTATATATAATATATTTTTTCTCTTCTTACATACACATTTTTAAAATTCTCCAAAATTGAAAATACACTATAAAAAAATGAAATCTCTCAGTAATTATCTATTTTTTTTTTATATTTTAACAAATTTTAAATTTAAATTGATGCTAAAAATACCACATAGATAAATTTAATTTAAAATATATATGAATATAAGTTTTATCTTATAAATTGCTTTTTAAAATTAAATTAAATTTAAAGTTTAATTTTAAATTTATGAAATAAAATCTATTAAATCATTCGTTAATATCCAATCGAATATATTTTATATATTGAAAGTCTTTCATCAATAAAAAATAAAATTACTTCAAATCAAATTTTACAAGAATTGATTTAAACTTAAAATTTCATTTTTAATTGCAACCATATATCAAATTTTTATGTTCATAACCATTATAAAACACATATTATAAGATAATTTTAAATTTTCATGTTTCTAAGTTTTTATAGATTTTCTAACTTTTTGTTTTTTATATTATTTATTATTTTTTACTTTTCTGATATACATGAACTGGGTAATTAAACACACAAAACACAAATTACATGGTCCACATTTATATTAAACGCACAAATATTAAACAGACAGTAAAATATCATTACATAACTTA
Organism: Vigna radiata var. radiata; assembly: GCF_000741045.1. Classification (NCBI taxonomy): domain Eukaryota; kingdom Viridiplantae; phylum Streptophyta; class Magnoliopsida; order Fabales; family Fabaceae; genus Vigna; species Vigna radiata. The sequence goes on along the minus strand of NC_028361.1, from coordinate 17,236,668 downwards.
TAATGTTGATCTGGCGACATCATTATACGGTCTACATTTGTAATTTACACTATTCATCACAAGAAAAGTTTCCGTTAAACATATTTTTCAAAATACATTTCTAAATATGTAAGTAAAAGTAAAGATACGTAAAGAAAAATTAAATTGTGAGGAAATACGTACGTATGAAAGTATATCTACGTATATCCTCGAACCCAAAATCGCGTAGCATCGACCGTCTTCTGATTTCATTTCTCTTTTATTTTCATTCTTCTGCACTCACCATTATATCTCTCTCTCCTTTCTCTCTCTCTCTCTCTCTCATTCAACGATGTATCCTTCAGTCCACTCTTTCCTCTTCTTCGTCTTCTTCTTCACCATTCTCACCCTTACACATTCGTCAACCGAGTACCTCAAGCTACCGTTAGTCCCTCGAACAACACTCTTCAACGTCTCCAACATCCTCGCCGCCGACCTCCACCGCATCTCCGGCCTCCGTACTTCGCCTCAATCCCCGCTCACCTCCGGCGCCGCCATGGGCTCCGGGCAGTACTTTGCGGACCTCCGCATCGGATCCCCGCCGCAGCGCCTCCTCCTGGTAGTCGACACCGGCAGCGACCTTGTCTGGGTTAAATGCTCCGCCTGTCGTAACTGCTCCACCAGGCGACCCGGATCCGCATTCCTGCCCCGACATTCCAGAAGCTTCTCCTCCTACCACTGCTACGACTCGCCGTGTCGATTCGTTCCTCACCCCACATCCACACACTGTAACAACCGCACTAAACTCCACACACCCTGCCGCTACGAATATTCCTACGCGGATGGGTCCACAACAACGGGCTTCTTCTCCAAGGAAACGACGACGTTCAACACCAGCTCCAACAAACAAGGTAAAATTAAAAACCTGGCATTCGGGTGCGGGTTTAAAACCTCTGGCCCCAGTGTAACAGGCTCCAGCTTCAACGGCGCGCAGGGCGTAATGGGACTGGGCCGCGGGCCCATTTCGTTTACCTCCCAACTTGGCCGCAAATTTGGCAACACCTTCTCTTACTGTCTTCTCGACTACACCCTATCCCCGGCTCCAAAAAGCTACCTTACAATCGGCGCCTCCTCAAACGACGTCATTTCGCGGAAGCTGTTCAGTTACACGCCTTTTGTCACTAACCCTCTGTCTCCCTCGTTTTATTACATCATCATCCAGAGTGTCTCCGTCGATGGCATTAGGTTACCGATAAAACCTTCCGTTTGGGGGATCGATGATAACGGAAACGGAGGCACCGTCTTGGACTCCGGCACCACGCTTTCTTTCCTAGCGGAGCCAGCTTATAGGCAGGTTTTAGCCGCGTTCCGGCGGCGCGTGAGGCTTCCTGCGGCGGAGGGAGCCGCCGCGCTCGGGTTCGACCTTTGTGTTAACGTCTCCGGCATCACAAGGCCGAGGCTGCCGAAGCTGAGATTCTTCCTCGCCGGAAAATCGGTGCTGGCGCCGCCGGCGGGGAATTATTTTATTGAGCCGGTGGATGGAGTAAAGTGTCTCGCGGTTCAGGCAGTTCGACCGGGTTCTGGATTTTCTGTGATTGGGAATTTGATGCAGCAAGGGTACTTGTTTGAGTTCGATTTGCACCGGTCGCGGATCGGGTTCTCGCGTCACGGATGTGCGGTTCGCTAAACATGAAAAAGTGAAACCGTAAAACGAACCGGGTTATTCATTTTAAATGATACGGATTTGTTATTATTGCCACGTGTATTTTTTGGGGGCATTTGAGTTTGTTTGGATTGTTGCTGTCAACAATTTCGGTGGACGAACGTTATAATTATCTGTATTTTATTATATTTTATATTTTGGAAATTCTTTTTGGTTTATTTATATTTATCTGATATTTTTGTTGTGTATCCTCTTTCTGGGGAAGATAAAATGAAAAATTCTCCATTGTAACGGCTTTTACGTAAAATTTTAATATTTTATATCTGATATTTTTGTTGTGTATCCTCTTTCTGGGGAAGAGAAAATGAAAAATATTGTTTTACGTAAAATTTTAATATTTTACTTTATTAAACATAAAACTATCAAGATTTGTTTTTATTAATACTAGTTTTATATTTTCAATATAAATTCATAATAATTCGATAAAAACGATCATTTAAGGGAGAAAATGAAGTAATGTTGTCGTTGAGACGTCCTTTATGTAGAAACTAAATATTTTAGTTTATTTAAATTTAAAACAAATAATAATTATGAATTGTTATTTATACTTGATTTTCGATTTAAATACATAAAATTTCAATATTAGAGACAATTTAAAAATACTTAAAATAGTGAATGTTGTTGGGTGTTTCTACCAATATAGCTTTGCGTTGCAGATTTATTAATTGTTGTTCTTATCGCAATTCTAACTGTGAATATTTATGTGAGGGTTCACTAAGTAAGAATGTGACTTTTTGAAGTTCAAAGAAGTAGGAGATTTTCGAGTGAAATACACATACTTTACTCATGTAAAAAAAAAGTTTTAATAGTCAATTTTGTTTTTAGTTTCGTTGACAAATCTCAATTTAGTCTCTCCTTTAAATGTTTGAAATAGATTATTATTTTCAAAATTTTGATTCAAATTAATTTTTTTCGTTAAATATAACTAAACGACGTTAATGGAGTGATGATTTGGCATAATGCAGTGATGACGTGTTGTTTTTAAATTATAAGCGTGGTAACGTGTTACGAAGTTAGAGTTGAGCTGGATATTAAAGATTGGGTATTTGAAATTGGGGAAAAATTGATTTTAGGGATTTTTCATTTCTGTGAGATTATGGCATAGTTCTTCACCCATCTTACATAAAGTTGTTCACCTCCAATGCAAACACAATACAATTGCTCTTCTTGTTTATCTTCTTTTCGTTTATGTTGTTGTTGTTTTAGGTTTCGATTTGAGTGTTTTCTGTTGGCAGTAGTGTGGTGGTTTGTGGTTGGCGAAGAGGTGTTCCCTCTTCCGGAGTTGCTTGAGGAAGTGTTTAACGACCCAAGACGAAACCAGTGAACACACTACCACTGATTGTGCCTCTGCCATCGCGAGAGCGAGGACCACTGTAACGTAGCGCCATCATTACGCAACGCGACTCCTGTTGTCTCGAGCAACCCAACAGGTGTTAAGCACCAGATCTCGCAGAAGCGTCTGAGCCGCTGTCATTCACGAGCGAAGACCAACGTTGTTTCTGCGTTGGCATTGAAAGACGTTGCCAATCGAAGAAGGAGTCGCATCTTCACCAGAGGAAACTATCGCAACTCTGACAACCATTGCTGCACAAGAACCCCATCGAAGACGAAACAGACCAACTTGAAAACCCAAACCACCACGACGCGAATGGAGAAGAAGAAAACCATCGAAATAGAAAACAAAATGCAAACACTACAAGAAAAATATCATTTACATACAGATTATTATATACGAATTCTGATCCGTAGATAAAAGTTCCATTACATACAAATTTTATATAGGATGAGTTACATACAGATTTTTCCATATATAATAAGAAAAAAATTTATATACGAATTTTTCGTATGTAAAATCTGTATGTAATGATGGAGTCTTCTGGCAGAAGCTTTACTAAAGATAAATCCATATAAAAAATTGGTATATAAGTGGGTTCTCCCTTATCTACCAATGTTACGTAAGGATTTTACAATAAATAATAAAAAATAAATAAAAAATTAAACCTAATACAAAACCTAAAGAGATAGATTCAGGAATCAAAATTTCTCCTCATCGAAATTTTTCATCAAGCCCCTCTTCTTCCCCCTCTCGAGCTTCCCCCTCTTATTCTTCCCTATAATTGAGCCATCGAGCCCCTCTTCTTCCCTCTCGAGCTCTTGTTCTTGCCTCTCATCGAGCCATTGTTTTTCAGCCCTTCTGTAGCCTCCATTAAAACCTTAACCAACATTGCCAATGCCTTTTCCGCATTACCCTCCCCTCGAACCCTAGCCTCCAACCCGTGCTCCACTACAAGGTTGAGGGGACTGGAGACCTCGAATCCTAACTCGTATTCTCAGACTGACGTGGACACGACTGGAATGGTAGTGTCAAAGTCTTCGCTCAAGAGTTCCTCCATTGTCGAAGCTCGTCTTTCTTCTTCGTAAGTTTCATTTTCATTACAGATTCATCTTCTTCCTTCATGTTTTTCGCCTTTTCTCCGAACATCTTCATCAACCTAGGGTTTTCTCCATCATATTTCCTTTTCCTTCAATTTCAACCGTTTAAAAGCTTTTCTCACCGATTATTTTTGCTTTCCACCGCTTAAACCTTCATTTCCACCGTTCAATCTTTGTTTTACACCGATTAATCGATTCAATCTCTCTTTTCAAGTGTTTAATCGATCCAGAATCGAGTTCTTACTCCTTTTAGGATTTCCACCGAACAAACCCTAAACCCTAGGGTTGTAGTGTTTCCTTTCTCGCTCTGGAGGGAACTTCGAGGAAACCTTCAAATTGAACTCGCGTCGCGCAACTGTTAAAATGGAGCAATTGCTGGAGAACCAAAGCGAAGCAAAACGATTGGCACCGCGCAAGGCATTCACGTGGATGAGGATGACGAGAGGGTAAATCAGCTCAATGAATGTTCTTCTCTCTATCGCATGATGTAGGTTAACTTCATTGTCATTGTTAATTACTTATTTTCCCTCCTTAAAACCATAAATCTTTAGATTTAAGATTCTTTGATCTGTCCATGATTCCTTTTCTTTATTTTTCAGGATTGTGTTGTTTGATCAAATAGGAATTGGAAAGTATGCCAGCCAAGTGCCAATCTTTCACAATTTCTCTGTTCCTTTCTTCCCACGTGGCATGTTATCCATCTCTAATATTGCAGTTGAGGGTGTATATGAATGCATTGTTGGAATTCATGGAAATTTTGTTTTGGACTCCAATTAGCTAATTCTATCTTTTTTATGTACATATTTTAAAAATTTGTATTAACATATCCATACCCAAATGATGGACAAATTTTGTATCTCATACTCCTAACCCGATACTGCATGAAACGTGTCAATGGCATATAGTTAGATTTGTTTTTGCCCCTCCATTTCTATATATATCTTTGGAGATCTTTGAATTGCAGTCATCTCATTCAGAGTCTTCAGTGTTGAAGTAGAAGAAAAGTAAGGAAAGGTGAACTCTTTCCTATAGTTGCGATGAGCATATACATAAAGTTAAAACTTAAACTTCTACTCATTTTTCTGGTTACTTTTTATGTTCCTTATATCCATTTGGACTTCTATTATGATATATCATCTTAGAAGTATCTTGTATTTCTTAAATAGATATATTATATTACATTTTTTATTACTAGTTTGTTGTTATCATTCTCTAAACTTCTCCTTGTACTATTTAATTGTCCTTGTTTCAAAATAAACAATCATATTTTCTGTTATAAACATTTAAATGTGGTATAATTTTTTTTTATATAAGTTATAAAGTTACATACGGAAAATTATATACAGATATTATATACGGATTTTTCCGTATATAAATTATATACGGATATTATATACGAATTATCCGTATGTAATTTATATACGGATTATCCGTATGTAATTTATATACAAATTATCCGTATGTAATTTATATACGGATTATCCGTATGTAGTTTATATACAAATTATCCGTATGTAGTTTATATACGGATTATCCGTATGTAGTTTATATACGGATTATCCCTATGTAATTTATATACGGATATATCCGTATATAACCTTACCTACACCCTTATTATATACGGATTTTTGGCTGTATGTAATCCGTATATAACACCACTTTATATACGGATTTTGGAGGTTATATACGGATTTTAGCCGTATGTAACAACGATTTTTCTTGTAGTGAAAGGCCATAAGCGTGGTGAAGAACACAGAAGGAGATGGAGTGAGTTTTGCAAAACAGAGGTGCGACTCCAGAAGGCCATGAATCATTCCCAATTTTAGGGTTCATAAGCTTAGGGTTTCAAATTGGGAATTTTTCCTTTCCGATTTTAATTAGGGTTCTTAATTTATGGTTTTTTGAATAATTAAAATTGCATAAACATGAATGGATTCTTAATTAAAAAAAGAGAGTCTAGATTTCCTTAATTAAAATCACTGAAAGAGAATTTATGAAGCATTTATGAAATTGATTACATAAGAAATTCATAAAAGGTAATCAACATCAGAAGAAAGGTTAAGATTTATTAGGATTAAAAAAACCCTACAATTCATAACCTTATTTTGCACAAATCAAAATGTCCTAAATAAAAAATGACATGTTACCATTGCATTGTGCTTGATCATCATTCCATTAACGCCGTTTGATTATATTTAATGGAAGGGACTAATTTGAATCAAAATTTTGAAAGTGATGACCTATTTCAAACACTTTTAAAATGAGAGACTAAATCGAGATTTGTCAACGAAACTGGGGACAAAATTGGCTATTAAACCTAAAAAAAATTATATTGATAGGATTTTGAGCTTAAAACTCATAATAAAAAGAGATAATATCAAAATTGATATAAAATAGTATTAATAAAATAAAAATTTATCGTTTATATGAAAATTAATATAACAATCATAATAAAGTGATATTTTATCTAATATCCCAAAATATTCTATAAATATATGGTATGGTATTAAGGAAAATCATGACATAATCAAACTATTAAAATTTGATCACATATACTACAGAAATGAATATTTATGCCAATAAATATACATTGGAATATTATGTAATCATCTTAAGTCAATAGTTAGGCCAAATATGTACATAATTCTCTCAAGCTTGAAAGTTTAATTTAGCACATAGGGAATAGTTGTTGCAATTGTAACTAACCCTTTGACCAAGTTGTAGTCGAGACAAGACCCTGGAAAAAATAGCCAAGTTATGAGAATGTGTTTGGAAGTACTTTGGGTACATTAAAATAAAGAATTATAAAGCTTTGATGGTTAGAGCACTTTATTCTAGGCTAATGGTCTTATGCTTAATTCAAGTGTACGCATAAAATGTTTATTTATTTTTATTTTTCTTTCTTTCTAATAACCTGATACGTGGAATAGGCTTTGTTAGAAATGAAGTACTTGGAAAAATACTAGAAGAGGGTTGAATAATGTTATAGGAAAACTTCTTGCGAAGGAGATAATTTAACAATTTTTCGATGATTGAAAAGTTTACGTAAGTTGTTAAATGCTCCATCTTAAAATTTAGTTCAAACTAAAAGTTATTTTAGCAAAAATACTTTTCAATAATTTAAATATGTTTGTTGTAGCGCTTTGATAAAACTAGCTCTTAATAAAAGGCTTTTTGTGACAAGAGATTTCATGGCGGTTAAAGTAATGTGCAACTATTTGATTTGTAAGAAAAACGTTTAAAAAGAATAAAACAATAAACACACAATTGTTTTTATACTGATTCACTCCACCGAACTATGTTCAGTCTCCTCTAACACCTTTAAGAGTTCCACTATAATCTTCAACAAGATTACAATTGAGTATTCTCACCACTCTTGGTATCCCTAGTCACTCCAAGTAACCACCGTTACTCTGACTAGTAGCAAGTTTCACTCATTCCTGGTTGCGTAATATTCTTTACCACTCCTGATATCCTTAGACACTCTCGGTATCTTTTCGATACACTGTCTAGTTGAAGTTCACTCATTCCTGGTTTCTTTCTATATGTTATTCTCTTGATTATTTGTTTTAGTGATCTTCTAATTAAAGATTTCTCAAAAGATATCCGTTAGATAAAGCTTTGCTTTGATCTTTGAGTCTTCTTAGTCTTATTATATGTAGCAGTTGTTAGTTAAAGTCAACTTGTCAAAACAAACTTGTTTTTTTAGTACTTTGACAAAAGTAGGAAACGCCATTTTTCTGGCACGAGTTTTGATGAGGAGAACATTTTGTGAATGTCTTCTTTGTTTCTATTGTCCACTTCTAATTTGTATAGGATGGAGCAGGTTGATGCATGTAATAGGCAATCTACACAAAGTAGAATAGATATGCATGTAATAGATACGTCATTTCTCTTATTACTTTTGTTGTTTTTAAACGTTGAGCTTTTAATGACATTTAATGCATGTTCAGAATAACAAAGTTTTCTATCGTCCAGGTAAGATTTGACCGTTTAAGCTTTTCACTAAGATACCAAGCAGTTGATGAAGACTTCATTGTTGGATGAAGTGGCACATGGTACCGTATAGCCTGTGTAAATGCTTCTTTAAGTTTTTCTCTATTTTATTCAAGAATGCGTGTAATAAGTATCTTCCAACACGAGTTTTTGGAATATCATTTGAGACTTTTAGTGTTATTTTCGAAAACATAGTTTGACGCTTTTATCTATCAAGATATATTGAGAGTTTCTTTGACCATCACCTAACGAGGTATAACATTCGTTGCATTAAGCAAGATTCTTATTGACACATTAATTGGGGAAATCATTTAGTAATGCGTCTGTTCATACCCAGTGTTTTTACTAAGGCTTTCCTTAAGGTGTTTATATTTTCACAAGCCACTTATATTTTAGTTGTATTGTTATTCTAATGATAACATTTTCATATCTTTGTTTAATGTTTTTTTGTTAAACTTTAAAACATATGAGAACATTTAGAAGTTCAGTCTTATAGATAATATTGTCTTAACAATCTTCCCTTTTTTTATGTTTAACAAATACATATCTAAACAAAATGATTTTTCAATCTACATAGAAGTGCATTTATAAAACTAAAGTTTTTAGTTGTTTAAATATGTTGTCTTACATGCATGCGAGTTAGTTTTCATAACAATTGTTATAAATAATTAAAGCATGATAAATAATTAGAGCATATAATATATGCAAAAGACTGATATTTAAACACATAAACATGGTACATTAACATGAATGTGTATAGTGTTATGCATGAGAGCTTCTAAAATTCTGGAGACTCCCCTTGATTCTGTGTTATCTTATTCTATTCATGTTGGACTTTTTGGATTATATCGTTTTCTCCCCCTTATTTACTAAACGATCAAAAAGGGTGATTCTATTACTCGACTTTGATAAGTCTACATGATGAACCAGGTATGTAGAACAAGAATAGTAACTAAATGTATAAACACTTATTCAAACAATAGCTTACATTTGCTCATTCTATTAAAGTGATCATGAGAGAATAGTCATTTATGTATACAGGAAGATAATGGGGATAGACAAATTAGTAGTTTCATCTTCCATATTTGATTGACACTCCTACTATCTTCCTCAAAGTGTGTGTTTAATGTTGGAGTTTTTGTACTCCTTTTTTCAGAGACTCATAATCTTACTTTTTCTTATTTCCTCGTGAGCTCTCTTGTTTTTTTATTAAGAATCTTAAGTTTTTCTTCTAATGAATCAAGATAGTTTTTCCTTTCAACTCTTTCTTTTTCTTTATTTTCTTACTCATTCCTTTCTTTTATCTTTTTCTCTTTATACCTTTTACTTATTTCTTCCTTCTCTTTTTTTTCCCTTTTTCTCTTTTCACTCAAGAGTTTTTTCACCTTTTTTTCATACTCATCTTCTATACCAAAGAACTCATCTTTACTTTATTGACTGTTTTACCTCTTTTAATGAGTTCTCTCGTCTCACACATTAGCTCTAGGTTTCTCTCAAATCACTAGTGAAAAAAAGGGGTTCTATGATAATTTATTATGACTTGTAAAATCTATGTGCCATAATAAGCTGATAAGTGGTATTTTTATAATAAAAGTAAGAGTTATTACGATATACTTTGGAATACTTATCATAATAGGTGGGCGTACTGGTAAAATTGAGATTATATTCAAAATGTATTACTGCAGGTCTAGGAAGGTCTGTCATAGTAGGTCTTATTATGACGATTAGTTCACCACCTTGCATAATAGGTCAGAAGCGGTAGTACTTTCGTAATAAAGTTCAAAACTTATTATGACAACTAGTAAACCACTTGTCATAGAATCTGAATCCTTAATCTCTTTCTCTCTTCAAGTTTTCTTCATTTTCCTAATTTGATTCACACGTTCTCTCTTTCTCAGTTCATCTTTGTTCCTCTCGTTTACGTTGTTCTTCTTTTCTCTTCATGTTCTCTCCACATTGCATAGATGCCATGACCTTCCCACATTGTTAGCTCTCCATATGTTGTCGTCTCTGAGATGTCTTCTCTTGCTATAATCAATTTTTCTCCTCTCCTTCACTTAGTGTGTGTTCGTTTGCGAAGATTTGCCATAGGTGTAGATTTGAATGAATTTCTATGTTCGATTGTGCATATTTGCGAGCAAGTAAAAACAATGATTTGTAGGATATATACTTTTTCCCATCCTTGTGCATATGAGCGGATTTGAGATGATTTGTAGAGAAATGCCATATTTAACCTCTATAACACACTCATTCCATAGTTATATTGTTTTTATTATGTTAAATGTCATTGTTGTGACGTTTAAAACACTACTCCTTTAGAAATATAAATTATTTTTTACTTTGATGAAAGTTTGTACACATATATATAATATTTTCATTTTTAGAAGTTATTATTATTGAACTTGTTTCCTGCAATGATAACATGTTCTTACCTCATATAATTTCATATATTTTTTTAATTAAATAAATTTTATATTTTTTCTATTTTTAGATAACAATATTATTGATATATTCACTTTTTGGTGAAATTTCCACTCACAGTGTATAAATTACAATAATTAGTTTTAAATTGTAATAATTAGTCTTTATTAGCTAATTTTTGTATATTTACTTTCCCTTTATTTAATTTAATTGTCAGTGTTAAATATCATTTATTATGATTGATATTATAATAATTGATATTAAAATATCAATTATCATGATTGATATCAATGATTGATATTATAATAATTGATATTAAAATATCAATTATTATGATTGATATCAATGATTGATATTATAATAATTGATATTAAAATATCAATTATTATAATTGATATTACAATATCAATTATTATAATTGATATTACAATAATTGATATTAAATTGGTATAGTTTATTTCCTTTTAACTCTTTCAAATTGGGTTATCAATTTGTATATTTATACTATTGTAATCCAATGATCAAATCAATTCATTTCAAANACTTTCTATATGGTATCAGCCTAAAACGATCCTCTTCGTTTCTTTGTTTTTTTTTTCCTCAACACAGGACGTCGCTCCTTCCTTTCTTTTTGCCTCCCATGGCCAACAACAACTCTTCATCTATTAGCAACCCTCATGAGCCATCAAAACCATTCACTTGCATCACCCTTAGCAGTGTCACCAAGCTTCTACCCTCAAATTACCTCACTTGGAAACTTCAAGTTGAAGCTCTTCTTGATGGCTATTATCTTCTCAAATATCCAGATGGATCCTTTCTTGCGTCATCGATGACGATCTCCACCACCGGTGTACCCCCAACTCCAAATCCTGCTTATCAAACCTGGCGTCGACAGGACCGTCTTATATACGGTGCTCTCCTCACCACTCTCTCCCCTGAAGTGGCATCCCTGGTGTCTCAAACAACGACATCACACGATCTCTAGACTCTTCTCCAGCGCACCTATGCCAAGGCATCTCGTAGCCACCTCAAGCAGTTAAAGGAGTGTCTCCACACGGCGTCCAAAGGTACCCAGTCCATCACCACCTACATGCATTCTCTGAAGCAAACTGCAGATCTCTTTGCCTCACTCGGCTCTCCTGTCTCCGTTGAAGACATGACTGACCATGTCTTGCGTGGCCTCGACGATGGTTATAGAGCTGTCATTGATGGCGTCAATCCAAGGGACACTCCCATTCTTTTTGATGACCTCCTCGAGAAGCTTCTCATTCAAGAACTCTCCCTTGTTGCTGCTCAACGACAGGTTCCTGCTCCCATGA
>NC_028361.1:17210383-17223093 GCF_000741045.1 Vigna radiata var. radiata | reverse complement strand
CCCCCGACTTCGACCCAACCCTCCACTAAACACTTTGATACCACCTCATCACCTCCATCCTCACAATGTTCCATGCCATCATCCCAACCCAATGTCAACCCTAACAGGATACCCCAAACCGATGGAGGAGGCATCATCACCCGGTCCAAAAACAACATTGTCAAACCCATCCAGAAGCTCAACCTCCATGTCCAATCCTCTTCTCCACTCGAGCCCAGCACCATCACCCAAGCTCTTCGTGACCCTGATTGGCGCTCAGCCATGCAAGCTGAGTTTGACGCCTTACACTGCAACAACACTTGGAAACTTGTCAGTCGGTCCTCTACTCAAAATTTGGTTGGCTGCAAATGGGTTTTTCGAATCAAAAGACACCCGGATGGTTCGATTGATCGGTACAAGGCTCGTCTAGTCGCCAAAGGTTTTCACCAACGCCCTGGTTGGGACTATACAGAGACATTCAGTCCGGTAGTTAAACCGGTCACCATTCACATTGTCCTCACTCTTGCAGTTCGTCAAGGATGGTCCATTCGCCAACTTGATGTCAACAATGCATTTCTTCAAGGGACGCTCAAAGAGGAAGTTTTCATGCTCCAACCCCCTGGTTTTGTCAACAAAAGTTTCCCTGATCATGTTTGCCGCCTCAAAAAGGCACTCTATGGGCTAAAGCAAGCACCTCGCGCCTGGTATACGAAGCTTCGAGTGTTTTTACTCTCTCTTGGCTTTGTCAATTCAACTGCGGATGCATCTCTCTTCATCTATCAAAAATCAGGTTCCACACTATATTTATCAGTATATGTTGATGACATCATTGTCACTGGGAGTTCCTCTACAGAGTTGTCCAACCTTATATCTACCCTTGCTGCCTGATTTTCACTGAAAGACCTTGGTTGTCTTAACTATTTCTTGGGCGTCGAAGTAATTCCTTCCGCTACAGGACTATTTCTTTCACAAAGGAAATACATCATTGATCTTCTTCATAAATCAGGCATGGCTAACACCAAACCAGCATCCACTCCCTTGTCTGCCAGTGCTCAATTACTCAAGGATTCAGGTGATCTCCTACCTTACCCAACTGAGTATCGTGCACTCGTGGGAAGTCTTCAATACTTAAGTCTTACTCGCCCGGACATCGCCTTCAACACCAACAAACTTGCACAGTTCATGCAACACCCCAGAACGAAGCATTGGTCTGCCCTCAAACGGGTGCTCCGTTATTTGGCGGGCTCTTGCAACAAAGGTATCTTCATCTCGGCAACTGCTCCACTAACATTTCATGCTTACTCCGNTGCAGATTGGGCGGGTGATAAGGATGATTATATCTCTACCACTGGTTATTTGTTGTATCTTGGTAGCACTCCCATCTCTTGGAGCTCCCGAAAACAACGCTCTGTTGCTCGTTCCTCAACTGAAGCAGAATACAAAGCCTTGGCTGACACAGCCAGTGAACTTCTATGGGTCTTATCCTTGTTCACTGAACTTGGTCACATGCCCACAACCAATCCAGTTATTTATTGTGACAATCTTGGTGCCACAACTCTGAGTGCTAATCTTGTTTTTCACTCTCGGATGAAACATATAGCCTTAGCCTATCATTTTGTTCGTGAAAATGTCCAAAAAGGCAAGTTTCAGGTTTCCTTTGTGTCTACTGATGATCAACTTGCTGACATACTCACAAAGCCTCTGCTTCATCCTCGGTTTGACTCATTATTGTCCAAGTTGCATCTCTCTTCCAGATCGTCCAACTTGCGGGAGGATATCAATTACAATAATTAGTTTTAAATTGTAATAATTAGTCTTTATTAGCTAATTTTTGTATATTTACTTTCCCTTTATTTAGTTTAATTGTCAGTGTTAAATATCATTTATTAGGATTGATATTATAATAATTGATATTAAAATATCAATTATTATGATTGATATCAATGATTGATATTATAATAATTGATATTAAAATATCAATTATTATAATTGATATTTTAATATCAATTATTATAATTGATATTACAATAATTGATATTAAATTGGTATAGTTTATTTCCTTTTAACTCTTTCAAATTGGATTATCAATTTGTATATTTATACTATTGTAATNCAATGATCAAATCAATTCATTTCAAACACTTTCTATACAGTGTTCCATCCTTTCCTAATCTGCAACATTGTCCAAAAGAAAATATGGATCTCGAAACGCATTGCATGTCCACTTCTATGTCACAATTTTTAATTGACTCTCGGTTGCTGAAACAACAATAGGTTTAGATTCTTGCCTTTGATGCCTGTGTGATCAAGGTTTATGACATGATACATAATTTGTGTTACTTTTGTGCAGGATGCTGACTATCTAGCATCACTACGAGCTTATAAACAAAAGGAATTGAACTCTTTCAATAAAACTGAAAGACAGTCCTCATAGGAAGAAAAATCATGCAAAAAGATGCTTGAGGAAAAGGTAATACATTTAGAAAACATGTTTTCCGGGATTTTTTTATGTTTATAATGTTCAATTTCATCTTTACATGTTTTAAAATATAACATTACCGCTGCAACTCATGTTTTTTGGGATTTGAAACGCAGGAGCGTGGAGGAAGAAGAAAGTCTTTCCTATTCCCATTTTGTCCTTCTAAAATCCTGATTACACGAATATTCATTAATCATTTTTAATATAAAATTCATTTATAATGCCACGTCATCGATACTTAAACGACCGTTAACGATTTTTAATGACAGGGACTCAATTGTTTCAAATTAACAGTTCTAAGAATTTAATTGGAAAAGTTTAAAAGAAGCAGATCAAAGTGGGAAGACTAAACAAAAATAAAGACACCTAAATGGTTTAAACCTTTGTTTATTAATATAAGATGTTCATATACTCAAATAGATGAGTAGAGTGTGACTTGTTTCCGATATCCTTAAAAAATTGCAGTGATAATTATATACTTTTTATCTGTAATAAACCCTTTAAATATATACAATCGCACGTTTAAAACTTACATTCTATAAGATTTTTATTAAAGTGAGTTAAAAATAGCATAAAATGTAATATTTTAAAACTTAACTAAAACTCAGGATTACTAAAAAATATTTTTTTTAAAGTCAATAATTAAATAAAAAATATTAATTAGAGTTTGAGCCTTATAAAATTTTTAAAAATAATATATCACAACAAAAGAAAAAAAAATAAAATACAATAAATTGTAAGTTATTATGTAAATGGTTTCATAAAATAAAAATGGATGATAATGATTTCATTCACGAGATGGACAGTGGAGATGCCATAGTTGGCTGAGTAGCAGTTAATAAATGCAAATAACAAAGTCTTGTAAGCTTATTGCTTTCTTCTCTTCACATGCAGTGAACTGAAATCTCAGATTCTGTCCAGAATCTCATTTTTTTGTTTACTGAACGTGCGTTCACATAAATGCGCCATGCGAGTGGTTGTGAGCGGTATTCTGTATTTATAATCACACTGCCTCCCATGCTTCCGAAACAAATTTTCATTGTTTTGAGAAAAGAACTTCCACACTAGTTGTTAAAACGTAAAAAAAAAAATGTCAAAGTTCCCCTTCCTCGTCTTCACTCAAACTTGAATGTGAATTTAATTATGTTCTAATTTCAATTAAATTTTTATATTTTCTAATTAAGTTTTTTCTGTTGATTAATAAGATTATTATTTCATTCCATCATCTTGTTATTTGTAGTGATGTCAAAATAGTTCATTCGACCCGACCCGACACATCATGGGTTAACTATTTAGTAAACTAATCCAATCCGATTTATTTATTAATGAGTCAAAAAAATTCAAACTTGATCCGACCCACTACGGATTAGTGGGTTAAACGGATTTTGACTTATTGGCTCACTTAAATTTTTTTTTTCACCCTTTTCTTTTAGGATTCTTATAATATGTTACTTTGATCGATCAAGTTGAAACAGTAATAATTGGATCGATTGATATAAAAAGGGGTTTTGCATAGGCAGAATAAGGGTTTGAGTTGCAATGTTTTTGGTTTCATTGAATAATTAATTAATTTCATTTCATTAAAAAAAACTAAAAAAGTAGGTGGGTTAGTGAACCAACCCGGCTCACCACGGGTTTAACCCGGGTGAGCCGAATTCTTATTGAGTCGGGTCAAAATTTGCTTGCATCAAAATTTCATATTTTTTTTTTCAATCCAACCCTGTTCGAACTCGTGATGAGTCAGATTGACTCACGAGTTTCAACTCATTCTGACAACACTAGTTATTTGTCTTTACAAGTTAGAAAAGTATGTAATTAATATAAAAAGATATTGTGATTAGTAGAATAACAAGTGACTTTTATTGATTTTGTTGAGAAAGTGTGAATATATAACAAGTGATTTTTATTGATTTTGTTGAGAAGGTATGAATAACAAGTTATTTTTATTGATTTTGATGAGAAAGTGCGAATAACAAAGTGGTCATGTTTCACGTTTCACAATAACTTCTACATTATATTACCTACAACTAGAGTTGTCACAATCGATTTGTAGATATATATATAATCTCTAGTATCGAGTTTATATTATGGAAGTTTTTTGTCGAGAGTTTTAATCTCTTCTATTAATAACTATTATTTTATGGAGATTTGAAACATCCTTTATTTATAATTACCAACTTACATTCATAATTTTTTAATTTAATTAAATTTTGTTTTTCATAAGAAATAAATAAAATATATAAAATTGTAAAGTACATAAAAATTAATCAAAATTAATTTCATTAATAATTTAAAAAAAGTACATTAATTGACAATTACAAGGTAAATATAAAAAAAATACATAATGTTTAAGAAATATTGTAAAATTGACTAAAAAATCTAACATGATTGAAAATAACTCGATCAATTGAAAACATATGGACTAATTATTGATGACTTAAACAAAGTCACTAGAAAATTAAAGGTTTAGCTCCAGGTGAATTTTTGCACTAAAGTGACTTTTGCCTATTACATATCAAACCTTAATTTTTAAGAGATAACATAGAAGATAAACATTATTAAAGTTAATAAATATAAAAGGAAATTGTAATACATTACAACTTGTAATTATAATGTAGTGGGAGAGCAGTTTACTACAAATTGATGAGATATACTTTTTGGTAAAAATCAATGACTTGTAATGGGGAAAAATATATGTTCTATGTTCTTTCTATTTTTTTTTTTGTCAAACATTTAAAATGAGGTAGTTTTTGAACTTCAAAAAATCTTTAAATTCAGTCATTCTTTCATTTTTTTTGTGACAGTAAAAAGTCATTAAATAATAAGTTTAATATAAATACAATTAAATAATTTTTTTAAAAAAATAGAACTTATTTTTCAATTTAAAAATAAATTAACAGAAAAATACAAAGACCAAAACCATATTTTTCTTTTCATAATAAAATATGTGAATACTTCAAACTTAGGGTATAATAAATAAAATTAACCTGAATTACACATTTCAGTTCTTGATTATCATTGTTTCATTCATTTTATCATTACATTTTTTATATTTTAGCCTATTTTGTCATCATATTAATTTTGTATCAAAAGACTAGCGTGTCCTCGAAAGCAAAGTCGTTTTATCAGCAATTTTCACAAAGCAATATGTTTGTCATAACAAGGATAGTGAAAATTGCAAAACATGACTGTTAAATATAAAGAAGAAAACCTTCAGAAGTAAAATATGTGAAAATTTAGAATATGTTATGTTTCGGTGAATATTTCGTGGGACTGAGATACTAATCTGGACAACGTGGCTTTCTGGCTTTCCCTTCTTCCGTACTTTGACCGTTCGCTCTTTTTCAGTTCGAACTGTCCGGTGTTCTTCGAGTTTTGACCGAGGGGGAAGGTACGTGCAAAGACACTCTGACGTCCAAGTTAGGCGTGTATAATGGAAGAACCTTAGTTCTTAGTATGATGATTCTCAGTATGAGAGAGTTGATAGAAGAGTTGTTGTGATTATGAGAAGAGTATAGAGTATGAGAAACATGAGTGAAGCGTGATTAGAACGTACCTGGCTTGTCTCTCTGGCTCTCTATTTATAGACCTTGAACTGATATAATCCCAATAGAATATAGACAGAATAAAATATAAACAAACTTACTTGGTTACTCATAAACAACTTTATCGATATCTTTTATCAGATATTATTTGATTCTCAGATCTTTAATAAGATATCGTTTAAATTGGTGGACTACAAGCCCAATAATAAGAGATGACCCAATTATGGTCCAACATAGTCATGATGTTATACATAATCGATCGGTTATTCTTCGTAACCGCTCGTCCCAGATATCATACCGTACATGTTATAATAATAATAATAATAAATAATTATAGAGTGATAAAATATAGAATTTAGTGATAAACAAAAAGTGCATGTTTAAGATGGTATCATGAATTTAATTTAATGTTTATATATATATATATATATATATATATATATATATATATATATATATATATATATATATATATATATATATATATATATATATATATATGTTTAATCATTTAAGACATTCTTATTTGTGTATATTCGTTTCAAATAGGTCTTCATATTTTTATTTGTCTCAATTAGATGTTTAATCATTACGTGGATTTATTTTAAGTAGGAATGAAAAACAATTTAGACGTGGTAGGCCTAGTGGTTGGCCACTCGACCTGGTAGTCGGCCATTCGGTCTAGTGGTTGGTCGGCTTGAAGGGTGGTTGGCTTAGTGGTGTTAGGAGACCGTACGATACAAAAAGTATTATTTAAAGCTTAAATAATAAGAATTGATTTAATGTTTCGATTGACTTTTGAAGAATCCTTTATGTACCGTACGGTCTCATGGTACCACCAGGCCGATCACCCACCAAGTCGAGTGGCCGACTACTAGGCCAACCATCAGGCTGACCACTTACTTATTTAAAACTTTAAATAAAAAAGTCCACCTAAAACGACCAAACTCTGCCTTGTAATTAAAAGGTGTTCAGTTAGCAAGCCATCACACAAAATTTATAACGCCATCCAGTCCACTTAACAACAATGTCCAAATTAAGTCAATTTTTCAAAAAAAAAAAAAACTAATTAAGATTAATTAAAATACGAGAATCTATTTGAGACGATTATGCACAAATTGAGACATCTGAAATTATTAAACCTCTCTCTTTATATATAATTTGGAGATTTACAAATAAAATAATGTTTAAAAAATGGTTTTGTAAGAATGAAAGGAAAAATAGAGCAAAAGGCACTAGGCTTTATTGCCTTAGAGTCATGTGATGTATGCAACCAAAAGCATTGGCATAACATGGAAATCTGATAGTCTAAAGGCTCACAATTGAGGCAAATAAAATGGGATAGGAGCAACTTTGATTGTATTAATTGCCACAACATGTGGGACACAAAAAGGGTTTCCAAAGCATGATGGTCAATAAAGGTGTTCTTGAAGAGATTCAGGGCATAAATGGTGCCCTATTTAATGGAAAGGTAAAACACACAAATGGAAAAGGAAAAAGCGTGTGCAAAATGAGACACCACAAACAATATTTCCTATATATAGCTGAGATTCTTTTGAATGTTCACTCCATCTTTTTTCTATATTTGTACAAGTTCCTTTATAATATTTTTTTAAAAATAAAATCATAACCTAAAAATAAAAGATCAGAATTGTATGCCAATTTTTTAAAATTAAATTTTAGGTTAATTATAGGTTAAAATTAAATCACAACCATTTGTGAAACCAATAAGCTCAAACAGATAAATTTTAGGTTCTCAAACAGTTCACGTAAATAGTAATTAGAAATAACTTCTAAACATTCTAGACCATTATAAATCATTGGACCAAAACAGAACATTCATATTATAAAATCCATCACGATATATTAATAATTTTTTCTAATAATTTTTTTACAATAAAATAAATCATCATTTTATTGATATGTTGAATTTATTTTAAAAAATATTTTTAAAATTTAAAAAAAAATTGTTAAAAAATCTTTTTCCTTATCAAATTTCAAACATATTTTCACTCCAAACCAGAAATCAAGGCAGATTAGACCCCAAACATGATTACAACCTCGGGATTCTCAAATCAATGATATTTCATCCTATAATTTGATACCTACTTTATTATCAGTATATCTACAAATATTCTTTCTACTAATAGGTTCGTTCTAGAGTCCAGATTACTCCTGCAGATTTTCCCTTAACACAAAATGGAAGCAGACTAACAAGGTTAAAACATGGTTACATTCATTCACTCATCCAATTCAGCACACACATATATATATTATTACACGCTGACAGCAATGAAAGTTCAGTTTAGCACCATCAATATCACTCATTTCCATGTTCAAATATGACAGCATCATATTCCAAACCCCACATTGCAGACATCAGAATAGTTACTAGATTGATCAAAACAGAGAATACAGCCATACAATACTAGTCTATGATCTTTAAGCTTTTCTGAAAAAATATCCTTTAACATCCAGAATTCCTCCAATCACAACCAATTTCATAATTCATTTCGTTACTAGCTTCCATCTAGTTTTCTGAAGTATATGAAGTCTGTATTAAAACAAAGTACATTTACCACGTATTTTTCATATTCTAAGCCTCTAGTTCATCAGAATCCAATACTTAACTAGTGATATCACATTCCCAACTTTAAGGATAAAGATAATCAGGCAATATTTTTTGACAACATTTGAACATCATATCATACGTGTCATTGTGTGATTGGTTCATGGTGGTGTCATTATGTCATTTGGACTAATCACACAATGACACATATGATTAATGTTCAAATATTGTCAAAAAATGTTGTCTTCATTGTCCCAACTTTAATAATAACTATTCAGCAATAAATTACTTTCATCAAATGTAACCAAATTCAGGCTAACATCAGCAGCTTGCCTTTCAGCCACAATGGACTTAATCTTCTTATTCATAACCAGTGCATTTGGCTCTTTCACTTGATGCTGAGAACCAGTATTCCACTGCAAATGCAAAATCCAATTCAATTAATGAATAAAGTAACCAGTAGTGCAAAGCTGAAAAAAGAAAAGATAGATCACAAATTCATTCATGTATTCTATTTACCATGAAATGTGGTCCTCTGTAAGTATTCCATCTTATGTCTGTCATTCTCATTTTGACAGCAATCCTCCATTTTTCATCCAGAGGATTTTGCAACAGATGTGGTAGTTGAAGTGAAGAAATCAAGGGATTTAATTAATCAACAATCTGCAGCTGAAAAGAAAATCCTGTTAACAATGAGAAAAGAAAAAGTGTAGCATTAGGCAATAAGCGAAGAAAATAGACATCAAAGTTCCCAAACATTGTTCGAATACAATCTGAAAAGAATTTAGCAAACTTAAATGACTTCTAAATAGTTCTTTATTTTATCTTGCACACTACAGACAGAAATAGATACAAAAAAACCATTTATTGAACAAAAACTTAGGCGTTAAATGGAGATTCTACCAGTCTACAACAATAACTGCACTCAACCTTCCCTATTTCCATTTTATTTGACACTTGTGCAATTCAATCTTGAGAATTGAGCCACACCAAAAAAAGACTCATCCTCAAAGAAATTATCTCATGGGATACAACACCAAAAGCATGAGGTTTGAGCTACAAAAAACCCATCTTAAAAGAAAACCTCTATAGTGAAAACCATACTTGCATCGCTAAAGCCACGTCCTGAAAAGTTTATAAAGAACAGAGTTGGACCTCTATTTTAAGGACTTTTGGATAGACTCTTGAGAGAGACTTTTTAAAGAGATTCTTAGATACTTTCCTTCATAATTTTGGAGAACATTATTAAAGGTATGAAGAGATGACTCCTCCTCCTTGTGTTGTAATCTTTTCATAATAGTCTATTATGAGGAGCTAAATCTCTTAAAGTGTTGAATCAAAGATATAACCCTTTGGAATTTTTTTGTATGGATATTCTTTTATCTATTAACGTAATGTACTATAACATGTTTGTGAATTAGTTTGTATTCATTATTGGATGAACTGATCACTTGTTTTATTTCATTGGCTTGAGATTGAGTGAGAACTAGTTCTAAGTTATGGTTCAACAAATTCTCTACCTGCTTTTAGATTCTAGGAATAGACTTAAGACTTTAGTTGGTTATAGAGTCTTAATCTTAATGGAAGTGATCTATTCAAGCAATCACTAACGAATCATACTAAAGTCTAGTGGTCTTAGACTCTAGGTGACAAGAATATACTTAGAGTTACATTTAAAGAGTACTCTCAAGACATGATTATTTGTATCTTTATAAATAATAACTGAACTTTTACAAGAGAGGAACAAAGTGATAAAATCTAGTTTGAACACGTCTTTATCATTCTAATGTCAACCTTTTCAATATCAAATTGTTTTTTATCATCCTAAGATCAACCTTTTCAATATCTTACAATGCGTTACTTGTAGGCTTAATTTTATTTTCTGAAATCAAATTTGTTTCTACACCTTTCATGCACCTTTTTATTATTTTATTCAAGTAAAACTAATTTAAACTTTGTGTATTTTATCAAAATTTTAGATACGATACTTGTTATATTATAAACTATCCAATTTACTTGCTAAAAAACTAATTGCTTTGCATTATCAACGCACCTTGTTTTTAAGTTTATCAAAATTCATCCTTAATTTTTCTTTTTTATCCCCATTCTATATATATATATATATATATATATATATATATATATATATATATATATTTTAAAAAATTGATATTTTATTTTTTTATTATTTTTATGATTATGACACAAAAATATATTTTTGTTATTGTGTGCCATTAGGGCAAGTATGTATAGTGGTACCATGGATTGCCCCTTTTCCCTTTCGTGTTTTGTTAGTGGGAAATTTAATAAAAGTAAAAGGATTAGTCCAGAAGCCAATATTGGCTTACAGGGTTACATATCTAACCTGGATTCTCACACGCATCAGTCACCATATATATAATCCCAAACCAGACAGAATATGCGTTTGGACACATTCATCCTTTTTTCCACCGAATTAAACAAATCATCGTACGGAAGAATTAAACGCACTCTTTCCACCTAACAGAAAACCTCTCCACTATTGTTAAATCAATCAATACACATTCATTAATACTTAAATATAGACAGTGCTTCACATATTCTTTTGTGAGTAAAAAAATACACACCCACTTCATATTAGATTTCTTATACTTTGGAAGATCTTTAGAGAAAATTCTATCAACACGTTAATCATATAAGCTAATGCACAAAGCAGATATGGTTTCCTCTCTTCAACGTGATTTTTTATTTTTCTTAAGTTGGGTATGGTTGAGTTGCCATGCCCGGAGTAAGATATTAGGAAAAAATTTAGTATTGATCAATGAATAATAAATAAATAAATGCATATAAAAGATGTTGGGTTTACCAAGAAAAGGTTACAATGAGTTAATACATCTTTTATTTTTATATAGAGTTCTATTTTTTCATTTCTAATATCAAATATATCAAATAATATATCAGTTCAATCTTATAAGGAATTGACATCACTCTCTATTCAAAACCCTAGATTAATAAATATATCAACCTAACCTTATAAGGGATTGACAAGAAAACTCTTGCACTTCTAAGTTTCTTGGAAAGAAACTCATATTTCACCTATGTTCCTTAAAGGAGAAAAAAAATACTCCCATTTATTCCTCTCTCTTTCTTTGGTATGTACATTTTCTTACACTTAATCCATTATGCACAATTATCATTTTTTTGAAATTAACGTATTTCGTATTTTAGAACGAGTTTCAATATATATAGATCTCACTCAAAGATATTTTCAAAATTTCTTTTTAAATTCTTATATTTTAGACCATATATGCAAAGTTCACCTATCACAAATACTATAAATACTAGCTATAAATTAATATTTTATTGAGAAATATTACAAAAAAAAATCATTAAACAACAATCAATTTTAAACAAAATAATTAGTAATTATATTAACTAATTTTGATACAATTTTAATATCTAATATAAACTCTATTATAAGTAAAAACTTTTTATTGATTTGTGAATTAGAATCTAAATTGCTCCCTAATATTAACTACCTAGGAATTAATGTATAAATTACTCTCTACTTTCAAATTAGTTAAAATTAAACATTATAATTTATAATCAATAATACTAAGCAACTAAAATCTTAGAAACTAACTTTAGAGACAAATTTATAATCTAATTCACAAACCAATAATATTTTTATTCATAATATAGACAATTTTAAATAATAATAATTTTTAGTTTATAAAAGGTTTAATCATTCTGATAGTCTCTATTTTCGGTGACTTTTTTCAATTAGGTCCCTCATTTTTTCTTTTTCTCAATTGGGTCCCTATTTTTGAAAAATTGAAGCAATTAAGGTCACTGTCGTTAGTTTCGCAATAACACCGTTAAAAAGGGTGACACGTGTCAACTCGTGATTTTTTTGAATTTTTTAAATATATTTTTATTTATTTTTTTTTATTTTTTTTCTTTTAAAAATAAAATTTGTCACGTGTCAAGTTGACATTGTGCCACGTAGCAATGATAGTGTGAGGTGGCACTGACAGTGCCACGTGTCACTGTCAAACCACATGTCATTGCGTTTGTTTCAATTTGGTCCCTGAATTTTTTTTGTTCCAATTTGGTCCTTGTATTTTTATTTTGTCTCAATTTAGTCCTAATTTTTTTA
>NC_028361.1:17199833-17210233 GCF_000741045.1 Vigna radiata var. radiata | reverse complement strand
ATAGGTTACTCATTCATATTATTTAGGTTAAATGATTTCTTTACTACTATATAAATAAAAATGTGTCATATGTTAGTTTGTAATTTTTTTATTTTTCTAATAAAAAAATTAATTTGTATAAATTTCTTTGTAAAGATTTATATAAAAATAAAATTTTGTTTGAACTTGGAGAGAAACAAAATTGTTTAGTTTTTAAAAAAAATAAGACTAAATTAAGACGAAATAAGAATACAGGGACCAAATTAAGACAAATTAAAAATATAGGGACCAAATTAAAACAAATCTAATGACACGTGGTCTGATAGTGACACGTGGCCCTATCAGTGTCACCTCACATTGTCATTGTCACGTGGCTCAATGTCAACTTGACACGTGACAATTTTTTTTTAAAATAAATAAAAAAATTAAAAATAAAAATAAAAATAATTAAAAA
The DNA here is from genome assembly GCF_000741045.1 of Vigna radiata var. radiata. Classification (NCBI taxonomy): domain Eukaryota; kingdom Viridiplantae; phylum Streptophyta; class Magnoliopsida; order Fabales; family Fabaceae; genus Vigna; species Vigna radiata. The sequence continues at coordinate 17,209,800 of NC_028361.1, read as the reverse complement.
TATATTTAAAAAATTTAAAAAAATCACGAACTGACACGTGTCACCCTTTTTAATGGTGTTAGTACGGAACTACAGTGACCTAATTGCTTCAATTTTTCAAAAATAGGGACCCAATTGAGAAAAAGAAAAAATAAAGGACCTAATTAAAATAAATCACCGAAAATAAAGACTATCAGAATGATTAAACCTTTGTAAAATAATATCTAACTTAATCAATATATATAGTAACAAATTGTTTTAATTTCTAAAAAGGGTTACATTTTATTATTTTTCGTGTAATGAAGCGGGTAAACATTTTTTTTTTGAAAATAAAACAAAATATGTGAAAAATGAGTTAGAATAATAGATTGTGTTTTACTTCTTGCCATGTTTTATAGAGGGAGTAGAACATGTGATAAATGACAAGAAACATTGATTTTTTACATTACAATTGAGAAGATAATGACTTGAATAAGTTAGAAAAATATATGAAAGAACATATATATATATATATATATATATATATATATATATATATATTTAAACACATTATTTTTTGTGTTTATAAGTGAGTTCTAACTATAAATTTTTAACGTTCATTTAAAATATATAATTTACTATTTTTTTTTAAAAGTACACAACTTATGAAGATGGTTGATTTATCACAACTTTTTTTTTATAATTTATTTTTTCAAATTGATTAAAAAATATTCAAATTATGTGACTTAATAATTAGTTTTTTCAATAATTACTCATCTTGTTATGATCTTTCCTCGGAATTGTTTAGAGACAAAAACGAAAACAATTGTTAAGGAAAAACCATCATTTTGTAAAATTGAAGAGAACACACGTCATGATAGGGTGGGATTGATGTCATGGTGAACACCATCAAAAGGGTCTCTTCTTCATAGTGGTGGTGCAGCTATCATAAAATGTTTGAATATAAGGTTCACTGAAAATTAAAATTAGTAGAGAGTGAGTTTTTAAGTCTAACTCAACCTTATAAAATCGATTTGTAAAATAAAATTTGCACCTTATTTATATATTATAAATTAGTCTTATCTCTAATAGGTGTATAACTTCCAACAAAAATCTATACATAAAACAAAAAAAAAAATACATCTGTGGAGGGAATATTACAGAAACATCGAAAATAAATAAAATAAGGTAGCAATGGGACCAAAGCATACATGCCTGTACCTGTGACCACAATGTGCCCTAAAAAAACATGCCTCACGACAAAAGGTATACCACATCTTAAAGAGAACTTAAAAGCCTTCCATCATGAAGTATGTTAAATGGACGTGCATGAAAAAAAAAAAAAAAAAAAAACTTCTTTGGAGTTACGACGAAACCGTGTCATAGCATTTTTATAAATTCTTCTTGATTTATTTTAATAAATTTGAAAGTTAGTTTAATAAATGAATTTCCATGTAGTAAAAGCTTATTAGAGGTATAAGTGTAGATGTTGGTGTATTGAGTTCTTTTTAGAATGTAATGTTTCGTTGTTATTGTAAAAAATGCCACCACTAATATCTTTCAATGAATTGGTTGTAGTAAAAATTTGATTCTCTTTCTCTTTTGAATTTTTTTTAATCAATTAAGAAATTAGAATTCTATTCAATACCAAGATTCAAAAATACATGAAAAAAAAATATATAAAAAAAAATCAATGACACAATTTTTTTTTATACTAATTCAATTCTTTAAAAATTTACATCTATTTTATCTAGCAACCTTAGCTATATTGTCAAAACTTTACATATTATAAGAAACACCTATTATCTATGTAACCTCTATTCTATACAATAAATCCTGAGATAATTCTCAAGAACAGAAAATGTTTCACAAAATTGCTTATACAACTATCACTTAAGCCGTGACAAGAATTACAAAAGAATGATTAACGACGAAAATACAAAGTAAAGATAGAAAAAATATCATCTGATGTGAAGATTTTACAGTTAAAACCTATATCAAGCAAGAATCCTTTAAAACACCTCATCAAATCATAAGTAAACTCTAGAAATGAGGAGTTTGAGTAAAGTTTAAAACTTTTTCACAAAAGAGAGTTAGAAACTATTTACATGGATTAGACGGTATGCAAATAGTGTTGAACATATTAGGATCTTAAGAAGCATTCTTAAAGCCTTTAAAAACTTTAACAAGAAAGAAGACTTATTTTTATACTAGTTCAAATTGAGTTACATATAGTTCTTCCTTAAACATTTTTAAGGAGTTCAACTATCTTTGAGAATATTATACGAGTTTAACTACTCCTGGTTTCATACTAGTTTAACAAACTAAACGAGTTTCACCACACTTGGTATAGAAATAGTCCAATTGACTATATCGTTTAACTAGACTGAGTTAAATAACCAAGTATTTTAAATTACTTCTCATTCTTCAAAAACAACAAAGTGTTTTTATGAAAAACAAGTATAGATAATAACTCTCGTACAGAGGATATATTTGCAATACAAAGAATATCTGAAAACGTGTAACAAAGATTTTCTGTTCAAAGAAATCTTTAAATGATGCAAGCAAAAGAGAGTTTTGACAGCATAAGAGCAATAATGATTCTTAATTCTTCTTTCTTCTTTTCATGTGATCCTATTAATATAGGCTTCTTTGAAAAAGATTTGTTACTCAGAGCATTAACTTTCAGGTAGGTGTATAGTCTTTTTGGTACAAGGTCAATGTTATGTTGCTTTTCCAAAGGCAATTGTGTTGCTTGTACAAATATGTTTAGACAAAGACATTGAAGAAAGATTCCCATAACGTCTTAAAAGACTTGAAAAAATGATCAAGGTCGCAATGGAAAACGAATGATACGCTATCAACTATCCTCTACTATTTAAAAAGGAACTGTTTAAACACTAAAAGAAAAGAACAATTATTTTCCTTGAATCATGTTACGTTGACATGTGAAACATTACGCGGTTAGCGATTTAAATGTCGTCGACAAAAAAGATCAAATTGAATAATTTTTACAAAAAAATAAACCACTTTGAACATCTCAAAAAAGTAAAGATAACTTTGAACAAAACTAAATAATATAGAGATCAAAATAGATATTAAACCTTTTAATTTAGTTATATTTTCCTATCCATCTATCTATGCTTCATAATTGAAGATGAAAGGGAAAATCATGTTGGTTTTGTAAGTTCCATCCAACCTTCTAAGAATAATCCACATTCAAATAATGACTTGAAAACTTGTTTTGAAGAATAATGCGATTATTATAATAAATAAATGTTTGTAATTATAAAAGAAATGAGAGCAAATATATTCTAAACCACAGCACCAACTCCTTAACATTGAATAGGTAAACGTAAGTGTGTAGCCTTTAATGATTTTACATTTTACTTTTACTTCTGATGGCCAAACTGGTTATGGGAACCGTGTAATTTGCTTGCAGACTTTGCCGGTGACGGTATGAGACTAATTGCCTTTTAAGCCTGGGCTAATAAATTACCATGCTTTACTTTTCTTACCATATCAATGTCCTACTAAAAAGATAACCAAAACCATATTATGTAATCCTCTTTTGGACCAACCAGGGAGAAGCACAACAACAGCTACTACTGCTACAACATAAGGTAAACAGTAAGTATATTTAGAAGAGAAGAAGAAAAGGTGTGAAACTAGAGAGACAAAAAATAAATTAAACTAGAAAAGAAAAGTTAAGAGAGACAAAAACAAAAGAAAAGTAACACTACAATAGTATGCTATAGCTAGATAGATACGGAGTTTCGAAAACTGTGCCACTTGTCAAAAGTAATTCGAAACATCTATTATTTCCTTCTGTGTGTGGCCTTTTCAAGTTGTAACATTTTATAACTATTCTTTTCATAAGAATTTTAGATTATCTTTTGGCACTTTCCAATAAACAAAAATGTCATTACATTATTATAAATCCACATTCTTTTCATCAGAATTTTACATTAATTGAGTCATCAACGTCATCGTGGTGAGCTCGGATAACTTAAAATACAAAGACAAGAAGTTGCCAAGAAATTAAAGTCACGTATGTTATGGACCTGCACATTTTTTATTGTTTATTCTAAGAGAATATGCATTTTGCATCAGATTTTTTTTTATATATATATATTTCATATTTGCGCATAACAACAAATATGGAAAGGTATGCGTCCATTTTCCATATTTATAGAATAACGATTTCTTTGTTCGTTTTCTTTTGAGGGAAAAAATTATTACAGAAGATGACAGGGTGGTGAATGGTTTTGCAAGTTGATGATTACCAAGTTGAAGGGTGAAGACTGAGGCCAATAAAACGAATAATTTCAACCTAGTTGATGTTAAAAATGATGACTTGCTATGATTATAATGGCAAGACAAAACCCTGATGATCCTAAGCTTAATTTAGATTAAACTTGAAGTTTGGGTAACCGATGTTGAAGAAACATATTACTGCATGCCCACGTAAAATGAAGGTAATGCTGATCCACTATCTCCTATTGAAAGTTTCCACATCAAAAGGTGAAAGAAATTTAAAGCATTAACATATAAGCTGTGCTTTATTTTATGTTGCTGTGTTGTCGTTTACTCGTGGACCACATCCACTCCACTACTAGAAAAATATAGATGATGTATATGAACAAGTTCGCTATAACCCCCCAAAAGGAGATAGGGTAATGAGAACCACACATATAAATATGCATAAACATACACACTACAGACTACAGACCTAGTTTCAACTGAAACCAAGACACTTATTAGGAGAAGCAAGGAGAGAGAAGAGAGGGGGAAGAGTGTGTTCCAAGACACAATGATTACATGGTGTTGGGGAAGCAGAAAGGGTGGCGTGGACATAGTCACATAGCTAAGAGTATGGAAGAACGTGGGGCTTGACCATGGAAACGCCAAAAGGGAAAGTGCAAAGTATAAAAATGACCCCCCAAATGAAGTAAAAAACAAAAATAAAATAAAATGGAGAAATATATATACTATAAAATTGTACTACTACTAACCCAAAATTTAAAAAATGAAAAAGAGAGAAAAGGTTAAGCTAAGCTTTTTTATCATGATGATAACTGTTCAGCCTTTCTGGTCCTTGGTCGGTCCATCGACAATCTTTGTTGTGTTAACTCTGTTGTTCTTGCTTGTGTTTCTCTCTCTTTCACACAGCTAGTGCAATTATACACTTTGAACCAATCGGAAGCAACGAAAAATTAGTGTTACTTTATGAGATTATACTATATATTTTATGGCTGTAAAACATTATATATTGTAGTTTTTGCTGTGTTAGAAAGATGCCACTCCACAGACAGCCCTGAAAGCTACATGGAATGATATAGATAAAGTTAATGCCGTAGGAAGAAAGGAAAGGGGACTAGCAGTACTCAAACAGGCTCTATATATTTTAGAGTTCAGAGAGAAGAAGAGATAGCAAAGACCAAACATAAGTCCAAAAAGACACCAACACAAAATAAAGGAAAGCTCTATTGGAGGTAAAGGATAAAAGGGATCATTAACATACCCTTGTGGCAGAAGTGAAAGAGATTTGATAGATAGAGAGAGAGAGAGAGAATTAAAGCTTCAAACGTTTGGCCTTTTATTTCAGCACCTCCACAACAAAAGGAAACAAAGAAAGTAACTGATTGTTCGATAGAATTATTACAAGACCGAACTAGAAGAGAACACAGTCAGTGATTCTGCATCAAAGGGATTAAGGTTTGTGTCTTTTTATAGTTTAATTAGTTCCCTCTTGCTCTTTCTCCTTGTCAATGTCCATGTGGGCAAATGAAAAAAGTATGAAATATTCTTCTCGATACCCTTTTATGTTTCAGCTCTTGCTCCCTTTTTTCTGGTCATATTAGACAAAACAGAAAATACCCTAACCTTTCTGACGTTTGAACCCTTAAATCTTCCTCTGTTCACTCCATCACATATATATAAAGCTTTGGAGTTTGGATTCACATCAGAGGGAGATGAAAAAGGAATTAGATGATCAAGGACAGTGTTCATCTCAACCAATCAACAACAATAACAACAACGATATTCAAAGCTACCAAGAGCACCTTCTCCTTCAACAACAGATGCATCAGCAGCAGCAGCAGCAACAAAATAGTGACAACATCTTCGGGGATTCAAGAGGGTTAATGTTCCCTGAAGTTACTCCAATCATGCAACCGTGGTCCATGCCTCCTGTTCACTCATTCAACCCGGGTCCGGTTCACTACAACAATAACACCAACCCTGTCAGAGACCATCATGACCAAACGTTTATAGTCCCTCCCACACCTTCACCCTATGCGAGCTTCTTCAGCAGAAGGGTCCCTTCTCTTCAATTTGCATACGAGAGTCCTTCTTCTGATCACCACCATCTAAGGATCATATCTGACACCCTCGGACCTATGGTTCAACCCGGTTCAGCACCCTTTGGACTCCAAGCCGAGTTGGGAAAAATGACTGCTCAAGAAATCATGGAGGCTAAGGCTCTTGCTGCATCAAAGAGTCACAGTGAAGCAGAAAGAAGACGTAGAGAGAGAATCAACAACCATCTTGCCAAGCTTCGTAGTTTATTGCCCAACACTACCAAAGTAAGTGTATTCAATACAAGATCTTTAATACTATTAATTACTAAGCCATTTTTAACTAATATAAATTCTATAATAGTTATTATAAAATAACGAGTTTAGCATATATATAATGTGATTGTTTGACTTTGCAAGACCTTTCACACATCATGCATAAACTATTTGTTCGTATATAGAAAAAAATACATGCATGAAATTGTAACCGAACCCAGATTTTCAAATATTATTGCTGTTTTTTGATTAATAGAGTCATTCCTAACTAAAAAAGACATCATCATGTCATTTCTAATTTAAAAGGACAACAAAACTGACAAAACCTCGTATGAAATCACCTAACATGCCTTCCTGATCAGAGACCGAGAGTATATAATAGGAGAATTTTCAACATGGTGCGTTTTAAACCAAAATGGCATATAAAAAATAGGTTGCATGCAAAAGGTCTTGTTTGTTTCTCTCACTAACCTGCTTTCTTTGGCTTTCCATGTTCTTATTTTGTTTAAAGGAAGAGCGATAGCAACATTTTCATACATACTTACACAGACATGTTTGAAAGAACAAGCATGACATATATGTTTATTGTTTTTAGCTTACTTTTTTTGGTATGACTGTTTCAGACGAGTTTATTAGTAAAAAGGGTGATTAAAGATGACATAAAGGTATTAGTGTTAAGGTAGGTTGTTGATGCAATAAAGAGGAACCAAGCAGCAGTTGAAAAAGCTACACATGGAAATTTCTTGCCGGATAGTGTTATCGGTCAAACTCAGCTCGATAATGAAAAAGAAATAAAGCCAGAGAGACAAAGTAGCACCCTTTTCAGGCACACACACATGCACCCACTCACTCACTATTCTATATACCTATCTATCTCATCTCATCTTTCTCTCTATCTACACATGCTGCATGCCACTTCCACCATTCAAAATACCCCCACTACTTCCATTTCATAATCATCAAGCTACACCCCTACCTACCTCATTTCAAACATTGCACAACTTCCAACCTTTTCTATTAATCATGAGAGAATGTTAGCACTGATTAGTGTCTTTAAAATATTCATTAATAAACTAAAAATTGCTAAAATATGTTACCAATTTGTACTTTATCATAACCACAAATATATTATCTATACACTTTAACTGTGATTTTTAACCACAAAATTAGTTTTATTCTCTTATTCACTCATTACCCAGTAAAGTAGTTGTTATAGTGAGCCTCTAATGTATTAGTCTGTTAGAAAAGTTCATTATATGTCACTGATATTTCACAATTTACCCGGAAAGAAAAGATGTTTGCTTTGTGCAGTTCAATCTTATAAAAAAGTTGTTTTGATTTTGTTGTGGCAGACAGATAAAGCTTCGCTGCTAGCAGAAGTGATTCAGCACGTGAAGGAGCTGAAGCGCCAAACCTCTCTGATAGCAGAAAGCAGTGCAGTGCCAACCGAGGCAGACGAGTTGACAGTAGATGCAGCAGACGAAGATGGAAAGTTTGTGATCAAAGCCTCACTGTGCTGTGAAGATAGGTCAGATCTCTTACCCGACCTCATAAAAACGTTGAAGGCCTTGAAGCTCAGAACCCTCAAGGCTGAGATCACATCGCTTGGTGGGCGTGTGAAGAACGTGTTGGTCATTGCCGGTGACGAAGAAAGTTCAAACACCAATGGAGAGCAAAGCATTCAGCAGCAACAACAATACTGTATTACCTCAATACAAGAAGCACTGAAGGCAGTGATGGAGAAGAGTGGTGTTGGAGATGAATCAGCTTCAGGGAATGTTAAGCGCCAAAGGACTAATAATATCAATTTTCTTCAACAAAGGTCTTTGTAATTGTTCCGAGGTAACACTAACACAACACTTGCTAAGGTTTTGATGTCAAAAGATGTTCTTGTCTGTGAAAAAAAAAGGACGATCATGGATACTCTAATTCTTTAATCCTACAATAGGATCTTCTTCCATTTTAGAGTCAAAATAGTTTATAAATGTTTTCTTTTTCAACATGAAATTTAAAAAAAGAAAAACAGTAATAGAGGAACTTTTAGTTCAAAGAAGTAGGTTCGTACCAATAAATATATATATATATATATATATATATATATATATAAAAAAGGATAATGATACTTTGAAAAACATTACGTCTCATTCTCCTGTGAATCTAAAATTAATCTAAGATAAATAATAATAATCATAAATATCAACATGGACTAATAATAACAAGATCACACAAATTATATAAAATATAAAATGTGCTCAAAGATATTGTGAAAGTATCTTTATCGTATATATAATCATCATCCAATTCTCTGTCCAGATTAAATAAATAAAGACTTATAATATATATTTTCATTGTCTGGCTTAAATATCTTTATAGTACTATATGTTTTGATGGTGATGATGAAGTGATGAGGTAATGGTATAATGTGGTTTTGTACATGTACTTGTTTGCTTGTGCTGAATCCAAAGAGAGACAAATGGGGTGGAGTTGGTTAAGGAAAGGAACAGAGAAGGATCTTTTTCGTGGGAACAGAAACCTTATATTGAATCCTAACATGGAAAATGATGCATTGATTGCTCTGTAAGAAGAAAATGGCATCTGCATTAAATTCAAACATACACACACTATGTCTGGTGCAGCAACTGGTAGGAGCTGTCATTGTTTTGTTATGAAGTGTATGTTTAGTATGTTTGTTTGTTTTATTGTCTTCACTCTCTCTATTGAGAAAGAAAGAGAGTGTACCATTACATCTATCTCATCATTACTTTCTAGGATGGGGAAGATTCATATATCATACATCGCCAAATTTTTTATATCATGAATATTTTTCAATTCAATTAAATCACGTGTTTTAAAGTTGATTAAAATTTTATATTACATAAATTATACACATGAACTTCTATCTAAATATAACATCATTCGGTTTCTGTTTTTATAAATTGTATAAATGATAATAAATGTAATATATTATTTTTTAAATTTAGTAAAATATTAGTTATATTATTAAATTTTATTGTATAAATAATATAATAGTATAAAGCTACAATTTATAGATTAAATCCACACCTTATTAAATGTTTTATGTTTAAAAGTTATATTAATATGATTAAGTTATTTTATATGTTCTAATAGAAATACATATATTTACTACCTTCTTTTGTAATAAATGATTAATTATTATAATAACTCAATAAAAAGTTATTTTTAAAATTGTGAAAACCTTCTTCACAAAAGTAGTTATATAATAAATTAATTTTTATAATTTTGTTGTAAGTAATTTTTTCTATAATGAAATAAAATTAATTGAGTTTAGAATAAAAAAAATATGTATATAAACACACAATATATATATATATATATATATATATATATATATATATATATATATATATATATATATATATATATATATATATATATATATATATGGGTTTGTT
>NC_028361.1:17094327-17199828 GCF_000741045.1 Vigna radiata var. radiata | reverse complement strand
TACGTCTGTTTTTCAGTTGGTACATTTTAACAATGTGTACCAGATTATATTAGACAAAAATACCTTCATATATTATGAATTCTAAGTTTTAAAGTCAAGGATATTTAAATAATTTTCATTCTCAAAACTAACAAAAAAAAACCCAAACCGTTACTCACATTTCTCATTGCTCTTAATCCTTTCTCTTTCATCTCTCTCACTCCAACCTTCTCTTTGTCATCGCTACTGTAGCTCCAATTAAAAAAAATCAGAAACAAGCTCTAAAAAAAAGGAAACCCCAAACCCTTACTCACATCTCTCATTCCTCTCAATCCTTTCTCTTTCATCTCTCTCACTCCAACCTTTTCTCCGTCATCTCTATTGTAGTCCCAATTAATTTTTTTTTTTCGATTAGATCTACCATAGGATGATAGAGAAAATGTTGGAGTGGGAGAGATAAAAGAGAAAGGATTGAGAGAAATGAGAGAGGTGAATAAGGGTTTGGGAGTTTCTTTTTTTTTTTTTTTAGTTTTGAGAATCAAATTATTTAAATATCCTTAGAACCCGTCTATTATAATGCGGTACACATTGTTAAAACGTACCGGATTATAGTAGACAAAATTACCCTCATTTATCATGGATTCTAAGTTTTAAGGTCAAGGATATTTAAATAATTTTCATTCTCAAAANNAAAAAAAAAAAACCCAAACTCTTACTCACGTCCCTCATTCCTCTTAACCCTTTCTCTTTGATCTCTCTCACTCCAACATTTTCTCTATCATCTCTCTTACTCCAACATTTTCTCTGTCATCCCTACGGTTGCCCCAATTGAAAAAAAAAAATCAGAAACCCTTTGTCATCAGACATATTTTCTCTCTCATCTCAACATTTTCTTTGTCATCACTCCAACATTTTTTTTCTCATCTCAACCCAATTGAAGATGGTGATAATTTGAATTGGAGATATTTGTTAAAAGTTGAAAAAGTTTACTCTTTTATAATCATTTTATATTTATTAATGTGTGTAAAATGAATATAAACTTTTTCACTTTATTATGTTACTCTTTCCAAATTTCAAAGGTAAAAAATGATTTTACTGTTTGTTATCTTGCACACTGGTTAAAGTTTAATGCCAGTAGAAGTTGATTCAGTGATAAAAAAGGGACATAAGGAAATTAAAGAAATAGGTATAGAAGAGCTCCCTAGGAGTACAATTCTTTCAATTCTAGATTGTAATCTTACATCATGTATCCCATACCAATACAAAAAGGAAAAAGAAACACTCTGTGTAAAGGGAAAGGGACAATAGAGGGAAATATCTTTTTCTTTAAAAATATAATGAAATGTGGTGTAGATGTGTAAATAATGTATGAAAATTTAATTGATTTATGAAGGTTTTATTTACATGATTTAATTTAAAAATGAAATTTAATAATAATAAGAAAGGAAAATATATAACACATCCTCCAAATGAACGAACAGAGCAAGAGCAACAAATTACAACAAATTGGATAAGTGAGGAAGGTGAATTAGGGTTAGGCAAAGGTTTATGATTTTTTTTTTCAATTGGGGCAACAAGGATGACAGAGAAAATGTTGGAGTGAGAGAGATGAAAGAGAAAGGGTTGAGAGGAATGAGGGAGGTGAGTAAGGGTTTTGGATTTTCTTTTTTTAGTTTTGAGAATGAAAATTATTTAAATATCCTTGAGAAATTAAAGTGATATTATTATTATAATTAATGATTTTATTATTATCCAACAGTTTTATTTATATTAAAAATAAATTATTACTGTTATTAAATTTAATCAATTTTTATGCATAAATTATTTTAATTAAAATACATCTTTATAATTGTGGGACTAAATTAAATCAAAGTTTTGAAAAGAGACTAATTTCAATTTTCACTAAAAGTTAAGAAACCAAAAATATATTTAACCCTTCCTTTATTAGTATCTATCCCACTAAATCCAAAATTCTGGGGAGCAATTAATGGAGAACCAAAACTTTAAACTAATAACATTAAAATAAAAAAGCTGTATACTCACATATTTTAACTAATTCATTTTAAATAAAATTGATAAACATGGATCTTTATATTTGTAATTTTAGAATTCTATCATTCTATAGTAGTTATACTTCAACATCTGATCTCTATAATTTGAGAGAATTTGATTATAGTTAATGAAAGCTATTGTACAGTATTTTTGAATCAAATGTTAAATATTAGACTCGAACAATTTCATAATACTTGGTTGGTACCTTGATTAAGTTTAGTATAATTTTATATTACAAAATATAAGTTACACAAATGATAGTGATCTAAGATTAGAAAAGATGTATTTTATTACAATGAAAAAAATTAGACATTAAATTTTTCTTTATACTCTATTTAATTTTTGTTAAGAAGAAAATTTTAATTTCATGGCAAACAATTGATAGATAGCACTTTCTAATATTTTTATTTATAAAAGTTTAACACGATAACATTAACTATGCAATAATCAATCGAATTTAATATATATTTTTACATTAAAGGAATTTAATTTTTTGAAGAAAACATTTAGTAGATACGTATCTCTTTTAGAAATCTTTATGGCTTTTGATTATCAAATGGGAGATATATATCACATATGCTTAAAATAATTTAATCTTGGATCTAAGTTTTAGAATGTATATTAATAAGTTAACAATCTATTAGAATTGAATCCATAATGTTAGAAAATCTTTTTGATTATTAACTCGTAATTCTAGCATTTGTTGTATATCCTCGGTTTAAAAGCAGTCCAATATCTTTAGCCTAAAAGCTGGTTACTACCTTTTAAGAGACCAAATAATGGAAGGCTCATTATAATAACTGAAATATTAGGAAGACGTGAAATTATAATTTATTTATCAGATATTATTTGCAAATATATTAATAGAACTGATAATATATTCTATATCCATTGATTTAAAATGTCAATAAATAAATTATTTTACAAGAAGTAGTTATTCAATACTAATAATCATTTTAAGTTTTTATATTATTCGTCTATTCTTGCTCAGTTAAACGTTAAAGAGTTTTTATAAGTGAATTTTCTCTTCCATAGGCGCCTCAAAGGTTCAAACATTGGAAATATTTAATTTATATAAGTGTTAGTATTGTTAAAACGGGTTATTTGAACCAACTCGGTCTGATACCGGTTAGGTTATTTATGTGTTGTTCATTTGAGTGGAATTGAGGGAGAGTAATTGAGTGGATTTGAGAGGATTATAAACGGATTATCAACTCAACCCAATTCATTTATTAACGAGCCAAAAAAATTCGAACTTGATCCGACCCGCCAAAGGTTGATGAGTTAAACAAGTTGACTCATTGACTCACTTAATTAAAGTTTTTTTTAAATAAAAAAAATACAATTTTTTTTGTACTTCAAATTTAAATAATTTCACTCTAAAATAATGTTAAACTCCAAAGACAATTCAAAATAAAAAAATTAGCATACAACTAAAATGTAATTCAAAAACAAATCTAAAAGGCGAATAAATAAGTTTATAATATTGATAATTTTTATGTCACTTATCCATTTATAAGATTATATAGTCTTGAATTGATAAACTTAAAATATTTTGCTCTCTTGAAACATATTTTTCTTTATTCCCATTTACAATACAATAAAAAAATGCTAACTAATAATATTGAAACACAAAATAATAAATAATAAATAATTAAATTAAACTAGGTGGGTTGGTGAGCCAACTCGGCTCACCACAGGTTCAACCTGGCTCACCACGGATTTAACCTAGGTGAGCCAGGTTAAAAATTGGTCCACATAAAAAAATTTCATTTTTTTCAAACTCAACCCGGCTCGAACCCGTGATGGGCCATTGGTATGCGAGTTCTAACCCATTTTAACAACACTAACTAGTGCAAAAAATATTTTTTAGAACTACTATTTATATCAGTTATAATCCACTAGTTATAAAAATTGGGACGATGACATTATAGTAAACAAGATAACACGTTTTATATTAATTATAGTTATAATAGGTGTAGAAAGTGGACCAATGATATTTTTATAATAAAGAAGAAAATTTTCTATACAATTATAACCTATAACTGGTATAAAACATGGACGTGATGACATTCTTTTAATAAATAAGAAAACTTTCTATACCGATTAATTATAATCGATATAGAAAGTTGTTCTCAATTCATCTCTCGTAGATATTTTGATGACTGCATATTTATGTTCTCGTTTACCCTTTAATCTTGGATTCTTAATTGGTTTTATACTTTAAAAGAATATTTTAATTAGGACTTGTTATAATTTGGTTTCTTGCGCATGAGATACAAAAACATGATAAAAATAGCTTTTTAGTCGCATAAGTGTTTTTTTGGATATTTTGTAGCTAAATTGAGCTCATGGAGGTATGAAAATAAATTGGTTAAAATTTTATGACACCTTAAATATAAATCCAAAAATAACAAATAATTAAGATGACAAGAAGTCAAGCTAAGCATTACATGAAGAAGGCAAGAAAAGCATGAAAAATTGAAGAAAATTAGCTAAGCCAAGAAGAGGGTTATGCAACAAAATTTGGACCTTGCAATTTTCTCTATTTTATCCACAAAAAGGGATTTGATAATTGATAATTTTTTTTATGATAAAAGATAATTTGGGGAAAATATATCTTAAAATATTTTGTTTGATATTGCTAAATAATTACCTTATTTAACTATATCAAAAAATATCAAAAGATAATATTTGCCAAATCGTTTTTAATCTATCAAATATCTTCTAAAATATTTTTAGATTCCACAGCAATCAAATATATCTTGAAGATATTTGTTTGTTTAGAAGATAATTGGAGGAGATTACATTATCAACATCTACTCTCCACCTCATGGCTTTGCAACCTCATCTACAAGCTCCTCTACATCGAGGCAGAGTTCAAAGCTATTGTGTTGGGCCTTCTAAATTACCAAGTTGTCGCTCCTAGAGCTCACCAACCACTTCATCAAATTCCTCGACGTTTACAATGATGGGATCAACTCCAACTTGAACAACAAGAATTGTATACAAACCTTATGGTGGTTCCTCGTAGCGCAAAATGTTCATGATGTGGGCTTTTGTGGCAATGGTTCCATGTCAAGAGAGGAATGGGTTGGGAACGCACTATCCCCTGTTGAGGCAATTAAATTGTGCCCAACTCTTGATCTGGCTGTAAGAGAAGATCACAGAGGAGTGGAAGAAGAAGGAAAAGAAAGGCAATGTGGGGTTGTTGGAGGAGATGTAGAGCATGGAGAAGTTGGGACAATCGCTGATTGAGTTCGCTGACTCCTTTTAGTTTCCTCAAAAACAAGATCTACCATGTTTGACCATCATTCTCCATCGTTGCCGCTATAACTATTTGAATTTGAAACCTTTTTGATTTGGCTTTTCCTTTTAAGATGACCCACACAATTGTGCTCATGGTTTCTCACGGTTTCAGATTTGCAAAAAAGAGAGACATCATTTGTAGCTACATGTGGTTTTGCATTGTGAAATTTGATCCGTGTTGCGATGGAGATGTATGGTGGTTGTTGCATTGAGAACCTCTTTTGAATGTGGGGTGAACATCGATTTACCTTGTTTTTGGATAGTGAAAGAGGAATATGAATTATGATGAGAGACAACGACAAATTTTTCTATATAGCTTATGTTAAGACAAGATTGTCGATAAGACTGAATCATCTAACGTCTTCATATGTTTTAAAGTTTAAAAAACAACAATAAACGGAATGAGCATATGACAAAGTGTTATCTTTGGGAAAATAATATAGTTGGAAGATAAGCATTTTGTGAAAAAGCTGTATGAAATCTAAATGTTTTAAGAAAAGCTTTAGTAAACGCACTAATATTTTTGTGGACTCACTACCAATCGATTTTCTCACAAAATTAGTCAATGTGCTATATGAGAGTCTTGTTAAACGTGCTCATGTTATACTTTGCTAAACAATACTAGAAAACTCTCATTATAATGTACAAAATGATGTTTTTGGTAAACACGCTTAAAGATATAAACATTGTTCCAAAAACATGTGTTGAAAGACATTTTATTAAATGCGCTTTTAAACCAAACTAAGATCACTAAACAAAGCGTGGTTGGTAAACGTCCTATATAGGCCAAAAGATACCTTGTACCAAACGACGTTTTCATCCAACGATGAAATCGTTATGAATTACTTGGTATCTCTACAGAAATGCTTAAATGAATCACATCTTGCTTGACCAATAGATAATTTAAAAGCCTAGAATTGTTCTAAGCACACATTAAAAAAATTAAATGCACAACATTTCAAAACAACAAAAGTAATAAGAAAAATGACATATATGTTTGCGTGCATATCTACTATACTATTTGCATATTACCTTTGTCAAGTATCCACTTGCGCTATCATATACAAGTCACAAGTGGACATTAGAGACAAATAAAACATTCACAAAATGTTCTCTCTATCAAAAGTCACGTCCAAGAGTTCGTACAACCTACTTTTGATAAAGTACTGAAAAAACATGTCTACTCTGACAACAAGGCTAAGAAGACCCAAAGATCAAAGCAAGTACTATCTAAAAAACATTTTGAAGAAGCCTATAAATGTAAGAACGTTGAAGAAAAGAGCAAGAGAATAAGCACACAAATACAAAAGATAACATTTAGGAAGAAAAGAAAACTCAAAATTAAAGAAAATACTATCAAGCTTCATAGAATCATAAAAAGCATACTATTTTAAGAAGAAAGAAAACTCTAAGAGTCTATTAGATTGAATTATATTGTGTACACATTATTTCTGTGAGAGTAATCGTCTAAGGACTTGTAAAAAATATGATTGATTATTGAATATCCTAAAGAGGATCAAACACTTAACGCTTAATTCGATGCAGTTAAATGGTAGCTAGATGGGTTTGTCTAGTAGAAACTATAAGTAGGTGAAATTCAACTAGACATCATATCGGAAGATACCGGAATTGTCTAGAGATACTAGGAGTGATGAAGAATAATGCATAACTAGGAATGAATGAACTGGGTTCTAGTCAGAGTAACGGGGTTACTGGGATTGACTAGGTGATACCAAGAGTGGTGCGAACACTCAGTTATAATCTTGTTGATGATTATAGTGGAACCCTCTAAGAGGTCTTAGAGGAGAACTGGATATAGCTTGGTGGAGTGAACCAATATAAAATAATTGTGTTTTTATTCCTTCTTGCTAAACGCTTTCCTTACATAATTTTTCGTTGTTGTTTTTTCTGTCAATCGTTTATAAGAGCTCTTATCACCAAGCACTATTTTTATTAAAAGTTATCTTTCTCAAAACACTACAACAAATTTGACTAAACAATTGAAAATTATTTATTTGAGAGCTTGCAGTCGAACAAAACTTTCTAAATCAAGTGTCTAACAACTTATATAAATCGTTTAATCTTTAACAAGGTTGTTAACTACATTTTTTGGCAAAAAGTTTTTCTATAACACTATTCAACCCCCCTCCCCCAACGTTTAGTGTTTTCCAGGTATTTCAGTAAGAATAATCAATTAGGAGTGTGTTAAACTAGTTATAATCTTTAAAAGATTAATGGAACCTATTAAGTGTTCTTAAGAGAGAATTGGACGTGGCTCAAATTTAAGTGAACCTGTACAAATATTGTGCCTTATTATTCTCTTCGTTTAAAACTATTGTTAAATTTTCTATGTCATCTTCTGAAAGAATATTTATTCACTTACCTTACTCACCCAACATCTAGACATAACTTACTTCTAAATATAGTTTTATGAAACCATTAGACGCTACATTGCAAAATAATGTTTTATTCACCCCCTCTAATGTTTTCCTTTGTACTTCATATATCTTATGTATATCATATAATGTTGTTTTTGTTAGTTTAACTTTGCTTGCTTGTGTTGTGTGATGATCGTATAACTCGTGTTGTTATGTGGGATCAAATGATATTACAAATTTTATTGGTACAAAGTAGAGCGACAAGATTCGTAGGTGATGAGTGCATATTTATGTCCACATTTATGCTTTAAAATTAAAATTTTTGATAGAATATTTGTGCTTACACGATTGATTTGTAGAGGATTTGTGATTATTAGATTTAGCGTGTTTGGAAATAAAAAGGGTTTTAAAAGTGATTTTAATTGCATAAATTATTATTGGATGTTCTAATATTTATTTGTGCAGCTGAAGTTAGAGTTTTATTGGTCCAAATTGTAATTTAAAGCCCAAAATCAGATTTTATTTGATAAATAATGTACAGATGGGCCAAACAGTCAGTTTTTACTCTTGCACCCCCAGATTTCCCTACATGCACCCCTCAGTTTTAAACCAGGCCAACAACTAAAGCCCAACAGAAACCCTTTTGGCCTACACCCCCCAATTCACTATACACACACACCCTCCAACCATTCCTAAGTCAGACTTCATCAG
Source organism: Vigna radiata var. radiata (assembly GCF_000741045.1). Classification (NCBI taxonomy): domain Eukaryota; kingdom Viridiplantae; phylum Streptophyta; class Magnoliopsida; order Fabales; family Fabaceae; genus Vigna; species Vigna radiata. The sequence continues at coordinate 17,191,399 of NC_028361.1, read as the reverse complement.
ATTTTGCCATGTGGCAATCCACCACTAATAGATCCAACAACTCAGAACATGCCACCTAACTCCCTCATGCCACGCCATCACCATCTTCAACAGAAACCCTAATTCCCTTGCCAAACCCTAGCCGCCGCAACAGTGTTATCTCCATCACCGACCACCACGCAGCAATCGTAAGCGCCACCGCCGATCTTCACCGCCGGACCACCACCTGCACAACCCAACAAATCATAAACAGATCGCCTACTTCCATGGCCACCACCCGTTTGAGGACAGACCAATGCGCCGTTCTGGGGTTGCATGAACTGCGCAAGTTTGTTGGTGCTGAAGGTGATGTCCAAGCAAGTAAGACTTAATTATTGAAGACTTCCCACGAGTGCGCGATACTCAGTTGGGCAAGGTAGGAGATCACCAGAATCCTTGAGTAATTGAGCACTGACAGACAAGGAGTGGATGCTGGTTTTGTGTTAGCCATGCTTGATTTATGGAGAAGATCAGTGATGTATTTCCTTTGTGAAAGAAATAGTCTGTAGCGAAAGGAATTACTTCGATGCTCAAGAAATAGTTAAGACAACCAAGGTCTTTCAACGAAAATCAAGCAGCAATGGTGGAAATAAGGTTGGACAACTCTGTAGAGGAACTCCCAATGACAATGATATCATGAACATATACTAATAAATATAGTGTGGAACCTGATTTGTGGTAGATGAAGAAAGTTGCATCTGTAGTTGAATTGACAAAGCCAAGAGAGAGTAGAAACACTTGAAGCTCCATATACCAGGCGCGAGGTGCTTTCTTTTGCCCATTGAGTGCCTTTTTGAGGCGGCAAACATGATCAGGGAAACTTTTGTTGACAAAACCAGGGGGCTAGAGCATGAAAACTTCTTCATTGAGTGTCCCTTGAAGAAGTGCATTGTTGACATTAAGTTGGTGAATGGACCATCCTTGACGAACTGCAAGTGTGAGGACAATAAGAATGGTGACCAGTTTAACAACCAGACTGAATGTCTCTGTATAGTCCCAATCAGGGCGATGGTGAAAACCTTTGGCGACTAGGCGAGCCTTGTACCGATCAATCGAGCCATCTGAGTGTCTTTTGATTCAAAAAACCCATTTGCAACCAACCAAATTTTGAGTAGAGGACCGACTGACAAGTTCCCAAGTGTTGTTGCGGTGTAAGGTGTCAAACTCAGCTTGCATAGCTGAGCGCCAATCAGGGTCACGAAGAGCATGGGTGATGGTGTTGGGCTCCAGTGAAGAAGAGGGTTGGACATGGAGGTTAAGCTTCTTGAGGGGTTTGACAAAGTTGTTTTTGAACCGGGTGATGATGCCACCTCCATCGGTTTGGGGTCTCCTGTTAGGGTTGACATTGGGTTGGGATGATGGCATAGAACATTGTGAGGATGAAGGTGATGGAAGGGATTCAAAGTGTCTAGTGGAGGGTTGGGCCGAAGTCGGGGAGTTGGGGAAAGATGAAGATGAAGGGGCAGCCGAGATTTCCCTAACAGGGAAAATTGACCATGGGTTAGTTTATGGGATGAAGTATGGAAAGCTGAAGTGGGCCTTGTTGTTGCTCTACACCTGGACTGGCTTGAGGTGCTAGGGAGTTGTACGATAATTCAGATTCAACAAACTTGATATGGAGCTTCAAGTGTTTCTACTCTCTCTTGGCTTTGTCAATTCAACTACAGATGCAACTTTTTTCATCTACCACAAATCAGGTTCCACACTATATTTATTAGTATATGTTCATGATATCATTGTCATTGGGAGTTCCTCTACAGAGTTGTCCAACCTTATTTCCACCATTGCTGCTCGATTTTTATTGAAAGACCTTGGTTGTCTTAACTATTTCTTGGGCGTCGAAGTAATTTCTTTCGCTACAGACTATTTCTTTCACAAAGGAAATACATCACTGATCTTCTCCATAAATCAAGCATGGCTAACACAAAACTAGCATCCACTCCTTGTCTGCCAGTGCTCAATTACTCAAGGATTCCGGTGATCTCCTACATTGCCCAACTGAGTATCGCGCACTCGTGGGAAGTCTTCAATAATTAAGTCTTACTTGCTTGGACATCACCTTCAGCACCAACAAACTTGCGCAGTTCATGCAACCCCAGAACGGCGCATTGGTCTGTCCTCAAACGGGTGCTCCGTCATTTGGCGGACTCTTGCAACAAAGGTTTCTTCATCTCAGCAACTGTTCCGCTAACCTTTCATGCTTACTCAGATGCAAATTGGGTGGGCGATAAGGATGATTATATCTCTACCAGTGGTTATTTATTGTATCTTGGCAGCACTCCCATTGGAGCTCCTGAAAACAACGCTCTTGTTGAAAGGCTTTTTAGTCGCATTAAAGTCAACAAAACCTAATCCCCACTAATGTAGTATAGGGCTGACTAGGGATCAATCCAAGGACTTGGTTCTTGTTAAGTTTAGAAATTGTAGAATTAAAACCTATTTTATGTATTTACTAAAACTAGGTGGGGAAAGAAAAAATAAAATCTAAAAGAAAGAAACTAATTATATGGCATCTATACTGAATGCAGAAAATATAACCTAAACTAATGAACACTACTACTCATGCAATGCAATATCAAAACGTAAACCTATGAATTACTAAAATAAGGAAAAAAAATCAAAATGTAAATCTGAGAATGAATGCAGACAGAACATAAATGCATGAAACATATGGTCAATTAATATGAAAGAGATCCTAATTGGGTAATTAGCTAAGTGAATGACAGTAAGGACTAACACAAGAACGAATGCTAAGAAAGAAATGAGAACAGTAACCATGAATGGAAATTTAAAAAAATCTAATAGCACCCAATGCTGGAATTAAAATGCCCAAATAAAACTAATCAAACAACAATGAAATAAACTTCCTAAAATATCATTCCTAATCATACAATAACCAAATCAAAGGCTAAAAGCATAAAGGAGCAATGAACAAACCTAAAGCAACTCAGAATATAAAACTGAAATGTAAAACTGCTGAATGATAAGGCAGGGAAAAGTAAAGTCATGTGCGTGAATCAAAATTAAAAGAACATGAATCATAAAATTGTGCAAAGAAGATAAAAGAACTGAATTGTATTTGAAAATTGGAGAATTGGAATACAAAAATTGTACAGAAAATCACAAAGGGAACCTCACGGCCTGTCACCCATGCGAGAACCCTCCACAAAATCCAGTAACGAAGAACAATGTATCTACTCTACGAAAGCTTTGAAATCTAAACTAGAGCATGAGAAAGAGAAAACCTAAGCTAAGTGCAAAGTCTGTCACCCAATGCACGTACTCTATTCATTACAAAAAACACCCTTTTTATAGGGAAAATCCAAAAAACGAAAAAGAAAAGAAAATGGGAAAGGGGAAAGAATCTAAAACTGACTCTGGAAGCTTCTTGAGCACTTTTCCAACTAACTTTCTTAAACCACTTTGATCCTCAATCGTCGACTGCTTCGCACGTGCCCTCGACATCCATTCTCACCGATCAAGCTTCTTATCTGATTTAATTTCTGGGCCAGCTTCCTCTTGGGCTTGGAGCTTGCTTCATTCCTCGTCGCAGCAGTTCTTCACCTCGCTGGAACCCTAGCTCTTGGGTTGAAAATTAGGGAAAAGCCTTCAGTCTGATTTGATCTCCTTTGCCCAAATGAATATGGTCGATCCTTACCCTCAAAGACTGCAGTAGCGTTACAAAACGCACCGTTTCATTAAAACGTCTCAAGGGCTTCAGCAATCAACAACCCAATTCCATATCAGCAGCCCAATTGCAATGACCCAATTTACTTTGACCAATTTTTGACCCCTTGACCTGCAAAATGAAAAGAAATGAGGAGAGTTTAAACAGCAAAAAGATGAAATAGGGGCCTACAAAAGGAAACTAAAATTTTATTTATTTATTTTTCTAAAAGGAAAATTACTTATTTATTTAAAAACCTATTTTATTCAACTAAAAATGAAAATTAACACTATTTCTATCAAAAGCCTATTTTTACCCTGTTTAAACTAATCTACCTTAATTCTGAAAAATTAAAAGCTAAACTAACCTAAAAGAAGACTATTAACACAGAAAAATGGGGAAAAATAGAGAGTTAACCGCTCTGTTGCTCATTCCTCAACTGAAGCAAAATACAAAGCCTTGGCTGACACGACCAATGAACTTCTATGAGTCCTATCCTTATTCACTGAACTTGGTCACATGCCCACATCCAATCCGGTTATCTATTGTGACAATCTTGGGACCACAACTCTGAGTGCTAATCCTATTTTATTATTATTATTATTTAACAATAATATTTAAATATTATAACAAGCCCAAATACAATTGTTTATTTATATATTACCACTTTTACATAAGTGTAAATTTATATTCAAATTGTTAGTCATTTCTTTTGGGGTTTGTTTAGTTGTTGCTCACTTTGTGTGACAAATATTTTGAAATAATTAAAAAATGTTGAGATTCCAAGTGTGAGTCTAAGCCCCACATTAGATAGAAATGAGAAAGTAGAGGACTATATAAAGGTGAAAGACCCATTAACTCATTGCCTTAAGGTTTTGGATAAAGAGTGGTGTCAATCCCTTATGTGGTTGGACTCAAATCTCATTTGGTATCGTGTTTTCCCGGTGAACCTCCTCCTTGATAAACCCAACATTATTCTTTTACCTAAATTTCATTTTATGTTAGAGATGAATGGTAACGATAGATTGAATATTTAGTTAGGGAGGTATGCTATTGTCAAAATTTTTTTCTCTTTTGATTTATTCATTTTCATATTGTTAGTCATTCCTTTTGGGGTTTGTTGTTGTTGCTCACTTTGTGTGACAAAAAATACAAAAATAATCTAAAATTTTCAAAAGTAAAAACTCAATATTTTTTCAAATGGATTTTTTGGAATTAAGTGAACCCTGATCTTTCATTATAAATAAAATAAGTAGGAGCAAGGATTAATCCTTGTTCAGACCCTAAAAATTGAAAAAAAAAGTTGTTTTTGCTTATATTTGTATTATTTTGGAAAAAATTAAATATTTTGGAAACTCGCATTTAATTAAAAGTATCACCTTTGAGCAATCACTACTAGGTGCTAACAACTTTCTTATGCATAATCAACCCTCGACATAAATATTTTCAAAAATCATGTCTTGTTTTATGTTTTTCTATTAATTTTCTAGAACAAATTATGTTAGTGACTCCAATTCTCTATTTTAACCTGTCAATTTTTGATTTGATGTCTATATATTGCGATTTCGGTCACAATATTATTTACGTAAGATAAATTGTTATTATCTATAATAAATTTGAAATGTCTATTAACATGATATTGTTCTATTAATTAATGCAATCAAATATAGTTATAATATTGAGAATTATTTCTTGTATGTGTAGCATACTTTATTGATGGCAATGATACTGGAGAGTTCACAACATATTATCATCAATATTGAGAATTATATAGTAAAAATTATTATTATCTATAATCAATGTGAAATGTCTCCAATCAAATTTTTCCATTGATGCAATCAAATATGGTTACAAAATTGAGAATTATATCTTGTATAGTATGTGCAGCTTACATCTTACATTGTTGATGTTCACAATCATCAATATCAATTTGATTATGTATTTAATAATTAGAATTATAATCACAAAAGGTAACGCCTAAAATTAAAATAGAATTCATATTATTATGGTAATTACAAGGGCATAAATACTATTTTAAAAGAAGAAAGGAGAAGCTTTGATGAATTTTCTGAAGGGTGTTAAGACTATGCATGCACAAGATGGCATGGAGTAATCATAATAAAGAATGATCTCACCTAATTTAAAAATACTAAGCTGGAAGAAATAAATTATAGGACAACAGAATTGGAGGAGAAGGTGACCAATAATATTCCCCAATTGATGAAGCATTAGAATAGTAGTAATTAATCATACTTTGGGAGGAGGAAGTATCCATTTTGAGCCTTCTATCATACCAAGACCAAGGTAATTCTGAACCTCTGAGTATGTAAGTTTCCTTGTCAATTTAGAACGTCCTGTGGCATCTGCACCAGGTCCTGTGTTCATATACTCTCCAAAATAAAGAGTTCTGCAATTGTTGGAAACAAATATTGTTTAGAATAGTTTATAATAAAAATAAAGAAAATATATAGGAAATTTATAATTGTGAATTAGAAAGTTACTTGTCAAATTCCTTTTTATTGTTGTCACTCCATCCTTCCTTGTTGAAAATGTTGCCTAAGTTACAGTAAGAAAAGATAACTGTGGAATAACCGAACCATGCTCTTCCTAAGTAAACACCTTTTCCAGTTCCAGTAAGTTCACAATGGACAAAGGAGAAGCCATTATCCTCTTTCGTACTTTTTCTTGCTTGTGCTGTTATAAAAGTAAACCCTTCATCGCCTAGCGTTCTTAGTTCACAATTCTGCATAACAAAATAAAACCTCAATAACGATATTTTGAATATATATTATATGCAAAATTGGAGTTAATGAATTCTTATATACCACATATAGTGACTTTCCACTTCCAAAAATGTAATCAACAGTTCCTTCAATGAAGCAGTCTTTGAAAAAATGTCTCTTTGCATCATCCAACAATGTGTCTTGGTAACTATAAAGCTGGCAATTATAAAATGTGGCTTTGTCTCCAGAAACTCGTAATGCAACTGCTTGACCTCCTACCGTGTTAAGACCAGGTCTTGGTGCGGAGTTCTAAAACATCAAATTTGTAAAGCACATAAGAAAATTTGTATGTTTTGGTTGATATGATTTTTATGAAATATAGTATACTAACCCGGACTATTATGTTTGTCCCCACAAAGTAGTCTGATAAAACAGACAATGTCCCACTTTCGACAGTGCCATATTGTTTTGCCGTGCCCCCATAGGTCAATGTTGGCATTTGCCCAGGGGTCCCATAGAAGGTGATGAAAGGTTTTGTTGCCTCAACCACGATTTTCTCTTTGTAAGTTCCAGGTCCAATATGCAAAATTACACGCTTCTTGTTTCCGCTAGGTATGCTTTTAAGGGCATCCGTGATGGTCTTGAATTGCCCTTTCCCATCTTGGCTTACCTTAATAACTGTCTTGCCTTGTTCAGCAGCTTCTAATTCACTATCTAGGGTACCCTTTCTGCTCTCTAAAGGCTTTACATTATTTGAAAACCATTGCCCCAATTGAGTCTTATCAGGAGGCATTGGTGTATCGGCAGACAACACAACCTGGCTTGTTAGAAAAACTACCGTCAGAGTTAGCTTGATGCTAAAACCTATATGTTTTGAGGCCATATTTGAACCTATTTTCTTCCTAAGAATTGTTTTGTTTTGATGAATACACCGTTGCAACTCAATTTATAACATGAGGGCCTCTAAGTTTGGCACATTCCTTATATCTAGGAGAGTTATTTTTATTCAATAGCCCTTCTCGTGTGAACCTACCTAAAATTAACCTAGAGTCAATTCAAGTTGTTAGAATAGATCATTCACGTATATAAATTCAAACGAAAAAGATTTTCTCCACACAAAAAATAGCACAAGAAAAATAGGTCATAAACCAATTAGTAAACTATATAAGGTAAACTTGTATACGTCATTACGTAAAGCAAACTTACTGCTATTCTTTATGATTCGGTTTTGTTATTAGAAATGCTAGAAAGGAAAAAAAAAATATTTTTATAAAGTATCATGTTAGGTATCGAACCATCCGTATTAATATTTATTGACAATTTTAAGCTTTAGAATTTAACTAATACTTTCAACCTGAAAATATACACGTACTCTACTATGTTTAATAAATTATATTTTTTAAAGTGTTATAAAATGTATTTATTAACACATATTTTTCCATTTCTTTTCATTATTAGTTAATGAATGCTACACTATATGAAATAGATGTATGACTCATTTATAAGTAGAGATGATAGTAACAAATGATAAAAATGTTTAATAAAAAAATATTGAAACTAATATTTTCATAATTTTTTTATATTATACATTACACAATAATATCTAGGGTTTGATATACAAGTGACACATTTTAAAACTATTAAATGCTGCACTGTTAAAAATTCTAAAAACTGATAACATTTATACTCATTGTACTTAACAACACTATTGTTAATGACCATGAGGATCATACAAATTTTATCTTCTATTTTTCTTCTTGATGTTAGATTGTGGGCATGACACAAGGGTTCATCTTTGTGGTGGATTGGGAGAATGGTGTTGTATGATTAGAACATGATGGTGCTACCTATTGGAAGTCTATGTTAGTTTGCTTACTATGGAGGGTGGTTCTTTGTCAATTGGTGATTCAAAAGGATTTATTAGGGTTTCATGTGGGTGCTTCTATCTGGTTTTTTGCATCGCAATTCTACTACAGGTTTCTTGCGGTTTCGAATAGAGGTGACATTGTTTATAATGGTAACTTTGCAAAGAGGAACATGCAATATATATGCATATTTGTGGAAGGGTACTACGGTGGTTCATACTGGTGTAGTGATTCTGTGCATGGAGGTGAGCTATGGTGCATTGAACGAATCTGGTGGCTCAAGGTGATGGCAGCTAGGGTTTTTGTGCGGGGAGGTCAGTGGTGGTGCATTGAACGAATCTAGTTACTTATGGTGGTGATAGCTAGGGTTTTTGGTGGAGAAGATGGAGATGAAATGATGACATGACAACCTATCATTGGTTAGATCTGTTTATGGTGGATTACCACATAGTAACATCTTAAAGGATATGATTTTTATGAGTGGTAGGATGGATAAAAATATAAAGATAGGGAGTGTATAAGAAAAAGCTGATTGAATGATTCATTTATAAAACAGGGAGTGTATAAGTAAAAGTTAGAGGTGTATAACAGAATTTTTGGGAATTTGCTAATTTTTGCCTAATTATGAAACTTTTATAACAATTTATTTTTACATTTTTAGTGAATCAAATTTAACTTTACCTGCATCAATAACGATTATATTATTCAAAAATAATTTATTCAACTAAAAATCATATTTTAAGACATTTTTATTTCACAAATTTGGTAAGTTTAATTGTGACAAATCCTATTTAAATTAATCTTTTATAAACAAAAATTTAATAAAATTTTTGAAATTAAACCTAGAATGAAAGCATAAATATGTTTCATCACACTCCCACATGTAAAAAGGTAAGTAAAAGGAGAATCATTGCATGCTTTCATCGTATGGATACGAAAAGTTGTCCATTAACATCCGAAATTTGAACATCGAAGGGGTCTTATATGGATACGAATTTTAGAATGGACCCTTCGTGGATGATCTATGCATGCCATCAACTGTTGATCTATATGAGCTTAGACAAAAAGCTGCGAAGTTCATGCAACTAGAAGTGCTGAAGGACTTCAGAAATAAGATGTGGACTTAGACATCCCAGTTGAAAAGAAATCATCCTACTAGGATGTTACACACAAGGGTGGGTTTATGTTTAAAGAGGTTATTAGGTTTAATGCTATAAGATCTCGTGTCTTGGAGGCGTTTCATGCATATCCTTTGGTGACACCTAGGATGTCAGAAAGGCCTCAGAACGTTGACAAGAGAAAACATTTTCGATTTCATCAAAATTAAAGGAATACAACTGACGAGTTCATAACCCTCAAGGATAATATTAAAGAGCTTATCCAAGTAGTACATCTGAGGTGTTTCGAGTGACGAGACAATGTTAGAAGTTTGCACAACAACTGAAGAAGGTTTGACGATAGAAGAAATGGTCGCAAGGATCATGTAACACCCCTTTCGAGACATCGCGTTTGATTTACAAAGCATTCATTGTAGACAATAACTTAAACAAAAAGAATAAAAAATTCGAATAATTACTTTAGAAATTAAACAAAACAAACTTCATAATCTTAGTTTAAACTATAAATCATTAATCCAAAACTCATTACATTAAGAAAACAATGGTCTCCAACGAATTTTAGAGAAAGTTCCTATTATACTCCCACGAATCATGTCGTTCTACTTTGTACCAATAATATTTGTAAAATCATTTGCTCTCGCATAACAACACGAGTTATACGATCATCACACAACACAAGCAAGCAAAGTTGAGCTAACAAAAACAACATTATATGATATACATAAGATATATGAAGTCCACAAGAAAACACTAGAGGGGTGAATAGTGTTTTCAAATTATTTTTGCAATGCAATGTTTAATGGTTTCATAAAACTATATTTAGAAGTAAGTTATGTCTAAATGTTGGGTAAGTAAGGTAAGTGAATAAATATTCTTTTAGACGATGACATATAAAATTTAACAATAGTTTTAAGCGAAGAGAATAATAAGACATGTTGGATGAGTTATATAAGTAAGGTGCAAACCTCATCTTAAAAGCCGATTTTGTAGGGATGAGTTAGGCCTAAAACCCGCTTTCTAATATGGTATCAGAGACATGTTTAAAGCCTATCCTAGGGAGTTCTAAGTGGGCATTTCTGTTTCCATCCGTTGTCGGACCACTATTGGACCACCCAATTTCTACTATCACGCACGAGATGTCTATACCTCAACGTGAAGGGGGTGTGTTGAAAGTCCCACATCGACTAGAGATAAGGCTAATTTAAAACTCACTTTCTAATAAGGCACAATATTTTTATGGGTTCACTTAAACTTGAGCTACGTCCAATTCTCTCTTAAAAACACTTAAGTGGTTCCATTAGTCTTTTAAAGATTACAACTAGTTTAATACACTCCTATTAAGTATTCTTACTTAAATACAACAACCTTGTCAAAGATTAAATGATTTATATAAGTTGTTAGACACGATTTAGAAAGTTATGTTCAACTACAAGTTCTCAAATAAATATTTTCAATCGTCTACTCAAATTTGTTGTAGTGTTTTGAGAAAGATAACTCTTAAAAAAATAACATTTTGTGATACGAGCTCCTATAAATGATTGAGATAAAAAACCAACGACAGGTTATGTAAGGAAACCATTTAGAAACAAGTAATAAACACAATTAATTTTATACTAGTTCACTCAACCAAGTTGCATCCAGTCACTATAATCCTTAACAAGATTACAATTGAGTATTCTGAAAAATCTTGGTATCACCTAGTCAATACCAGTAACCCCTGTTACTCTGACTAGAACCTAGTTCACCCACTCTTGGTTGTGCAGTATTCTTCATCTCTTTTGGTATCTCTAGACAATTCTGGTATCTTCTTGATATATTGTCTAGTTGAGTTTCACCTACTTCTGGTTTCCGCTAGACAAACATCTAGCTACCATATTTAACTGCACCGAGTTAAGTGTTAAGTGTTTGTATCCTCTTCAGAATATTCAATAATCAATCATATTTTTTACAAGTCCTTAGACGATTACTCTCACATAAACGATGTATATACAATATAATTCAATCTAAAAGACTCTTAGAGTTTTCTCTCTTCTTAAAATAATATGCTTATGATTTTATGAAGCTTTATATTATTTTCTTTTCTTTTGAGCTTTCTTTTCTTCCTAGATGTTTTCTTTTGTATTTGTGTGCTTATTCTCTTGCTCTTTTCTTCCAAGATGCTTTCTTTTATTCAATTTATAGGCTTCTTCAAAATGTGTCAGATAGTGCTTGCTTTGATCTTCAGGTCTTCTTAGCCTTTTAGTAGGTAGCAACCGTAGGTTAAAATCAACTTGTCAGAGTAGACATGCTTTTTTAGTACTTTATCAAAAGTAAATTGTACGAACTCTTGGACGCGACTTTTGATAGAGAGAACATTTCGTGAATGTTTTATTTGTCTCTATCGTCTACTTGTGACTTGTATATGATAGCGCAAGTGGATACTTGAAAAAGGTAATCTACAAATAGTAGAGTAGATATGCATGCAAGAATATATGTCATTTTTCTTATTACTTTTGTTGTTTTGAAATGTTGTGCATTTAATGTTTTTTAATGCATATTTATTACAACTATAAACTTTTAAATTATCTATTGCTCAAGCAAGATGTGATTCATTTAAGCATTTTTGTAGAGATAACAAGTAATTCATAACGATTTCATCGTTGGATGAAAACGTCATTGGGTACAAGGTATCATTTGGCCTATATAGGACATTTACCAATTGCGCTTTGTTTAGTGATCTTAGTTTGGTTTAAAAGCGCATTTAGTAAGATGTCTTTCAACACATGTTTTTGGAACAATGTTTTTAGCGTGTTTACCAAAAACATCATTTTGTACATTATAGTGAGAGCTTGTCTATGATTGCTTAGCAAAGTATAACAAGAGCATGTTTAACAAGACTCTCATATAGCACATTGACTCATTTTTGTGAGAAAATCGTTTGGTAGTGAGTCCACAAAAATATTAGTGTGTTTACTAAAGCTTTTCTTAAAAAATTTAGATTTCATAAAGCTTTTTCACAAAATGCTTATCTTCCAACTATATTATTTTTCCAAAGATAACACTGTATCATATGCTCATTTTGTTTATTGTTGTTTTTTAAACTTTAAAACATATGAAGACGTTAGATGATTCTTTATTATAGACAATCTTGTCTTAAAACAAGCTGTATAGAAAAATTGTCTTTGTATCTCACCATAGTTCATCTTCCTCTCTCACCAGCCAAAATTAAGGTAGATCAATGTTCACCCCGCATTCACAAGAGGTTCTCAATGCAACAACCACCACACATCTCCATCGCAACACGGATCGAATTCCACGATCCAAAACCACATGTAGCTGTAAATGGTGTCTCTCTCCTTTACAAATCTAAAACCGTGAGAAATCACGAGCACAATCGTGTGGGTCATCTTAAAAAGAAAAATAAGATAAAAAAGGTTCCAGATTCAAATAGTTATAGCGACAACAAGGGAGAACGATTGTCAGACATGGTTGATCTTGTTTTGGGGGGAAACTAAAAGGAGTCAGCGAACTCAATTAGTGATTGTCCCAACTTCTCCATGCTCTACATCTCCTTTAACAACCCCACATTGCCCTTCTTTTCCTTCTTCTTCCACTCCTCCGTGATCTTCTCTTGCAGCCAGGTCAAAAGTTGGGCCAAGTTTAATTGCCTCAACAGGGGAAAGTGCGTCCCCAACCCATTCCTCTCTTGACATGGAACCATTTCCATAAAAGCCCACATCATGAACATTTTGCGCTATGAGGAACCACCATAAGGTTTGCACACGGTTCTTATTGTTCAAGTTGGAGTTGATCCCATCATTGTAAATGTCAAGGGATTTGATGAAGTGGTTGATGAGCTCTATGAGGAGAGATAACTTGGTAATTTGGAAGGCCCAACACAATAGCTTTGAAATCTACCTCCATGTAGAGGAGCTCGTAGATGAGGTTGCGAAGCTAGGAGGTGGAGAAGAGATGTTGATAATGTAATCTCCTCCAATTATCTTCTAAATAATCAAATATCTTTTGGATATATTTGATTGTTGTGGAATCTAAAAATATTTAAGAAGATATTTGTTGTATTAAAAATATTTAAGAAGACATGACACTTAATTAACGTCTATAACGACGTCGGAGTTGCAGAGTCTGACGTCCCATTAACGTCATCCATATAGACGTCAGTTCTGGATGTGACGTTAAAAGCCCAAAATAACTAACGTCTAAAGCCCTTTCTGCACTAGTGAAACTAGTTTAAATATAAATTTATCCAAAGGATTATCTTAGAATCTTGAATTTGTTTTGAATGTCTTGTTCCTACACCTTAACAAAATAATGGTAGGACAGAGAGAAAACACGCACATGTTGCTAAACTTGGTCTAACCCTGTTAGGACAAACCAAAATACCCCTCCATTATTGGTGGAAAGTCTTCTCAACTAGTGGTACCTAATCAATAAACTACCATAATCAATAAATCTAAATAAAAGTCCATACTTACTGATTTATAAGAAAGAATCTGATTATAAAAACTTGAAACCATTTTGTTGTGTCTATTACTCCTTCCTCGAACCATACAATCAAAAGAATTCTTAGAAAGAAACTATCTTCAAATATGACCTAAAAGCTGATTGTGACGGTAGTTTTCTTAACAACCCAGGATGAGAATATTAAGTATATTAATTTGTTGCTTTCATTTATTTATTTTTAATTATATCAAGAAACCAAATAATAATAAAAGAGAAAGATCTACGTAAATATTTTACACTAGTTTACTCTATAACAAGAGCTACATTATGCTGCTTAACCATAGTTCTTGGCCAAATCAACTAAGCTCACATTACATATTCATATTTCTACAAACAACCAAAACGGTGAAAGTAAAATTCTCAAGAAAATGAATTTTGAGAAAATCCTATGAAGAACCAATCTAAAGACAACAATTGAATTGAGAAAATGAAAAAATGTTACCTAGAACAAAATCAACACAACAGAAAAAAAAAAAAACTAGGTAAAACCTCTATGTATTCTTTCAATCACAAAATTACATAAAGAAAGCTTGAAGAACAATTTTCTACTCAATTTGAACTCTCTGAATAGTAGATTGATTTCAAAATATTTTTGAATTCATGTTCAAATAGTATTGAAAAAGACAATTTTTTAGGAATTTAAATTTGTCTATTTTAATGTATTAAAATTGTATTTTCACGATCATTGTCAATCTTTAAATTATTCTTCAGGAGAAATCAAATATATGAATCCTAGCTCCAATATATGTGACTTTTGATATCATAACAAATCCTTATGTCATGCTCATAATCTAGCATCAAGATAAAAATAGTACAAAGAATTGTGATCCACATGGTCATTAGTAGTGTTGTTAAGTACAATGGGTAAGTGTTATCAAATTTCAGAGTTCAATGGGTAAGTGTTATCAAATTTCAGAGTTCTTTACATTGAGGCATTTAATAGTTTTGAAATGTGTCATCTAAATATCAAACACCAGATATTGATGTTTAATGTATAATATCAAACACAAATATGAAAATATTAGTTTTAATATTTTATTATTAAATATTTTTATCAGTTATGTTACTTTCATCTCTGCTTATAAATGAGTCATGCATATATTTCATATAGTGTATCATGTTTTAACTAATAATGAAAAGAAAATGGAAAAAATGTGTTAATAAATACATTTTATAACACTTTAAAATGTTGTTTACCTTATATATTACTAATTGGTTTATGACCTATTTTTCTTGTGCTATTTTTTGTGCGAAGAAAATCTTTTCCGTTTGAATTTATATACGTGAATGATCTATTGTAACAACTTGAATTGACTCTAGGTTAATTTTAGATAGGTTCACACGAGAAGGGCCATTGAATAAAAATAACTCTCCTAGATATAAGGAATGTGCCAAACTTAGAGGCCCTGATGTTATAAATTGAGTTGCAACGGTGTATTCATCAAAACAAAACAATTCTTAGAAAGAAAATAGGTTCAAATATGGCCTCAAAACATATAGGTTTTAGCATCAAGCTGACTCTAACGGTAGTTTTTCTAACAAGCCAGGTTGTGTTGTCTGCCGATACACCAATGCCTCCTGATAAGACTCAATTGGGGCAATGGTTTTCAAATAATGTAAAGCCTTTAGAGAGCAGAAAGGGTACCCTAGATAGTGAATTAGAAGCTGCTGAACAAGGCAAGACAGTTATTAAGGTAAGCCAAGATGGGAAAGGGCAATTCAAGACCATCACGGATGCCCTTAAATGGTTTGGACTATGATTACAATCTAGTAGTTATCAAGTTGTTTGACAAGATTAACATTATTTGGGTTGAATTTCAAACTTAATCGTTAACCTTTGATAGCATATTAGATCCATTCAATAATATAGCATCTTGTGTTACTAGCTCCAATATTCCTCTCTTGGAAGGTTGGTTTCTGACATATTATGCTTGATGATCACTAGTGGTTAATGATTCAATGATAGTTCTAACCTCCTCAACACTCTTCATTGTCATTGCACCTCGTGCTGATGCATCCAACAACATTCAGGTTTGTGGCCTTAATCCACTGTAAAACATGTTATGTTGAGCTACTTAATCAAATCCATGGTTGGGACATTTCTTGAGTAAAGCCTTGTATCTTTCCTAAGCTTCATAGAAGTGTTCATCTAGGCCTTGAAAAAATGTTGCAATAGAAGCTTTGACACTTATATACTTAGATGGAGGAAAGAATCTAGTTTGAAACTTCCTTTCCACGTCTTTCCAAACATGTCAAGCTTTGGTTTGGATGAGATTGTAACCAAATTTTGGATTTACTGTAAGTGAAAATGGAAACAACTTGAGGTAGATAACTTCCTCATCATCAGGATCCACACAATTCATAGAACATGGTCAAATGGTTGAATGAATCTTCTAAATCTAATCCAATAAATTGATTTGCTGCAATAATTATTAAAAATATGAGCCCTTATATCTCAATCCACGAGAGGGAAGGGGGTGTGAATTAGATTTAAACCTTTTTCTAAATCTTTTTCAAATCTTTAAAGAGTTCTTGAATCTTGAAATCAATAAACAAAAATAAATGAATCAACCAAGTAAAAAAAGATGAAAGAAAGATCAAAGCACACAAATATTTATACCGGTTCACCTTCTCACAAGCCTACATCCAGTTATCTCCCAACAACCTAAGTTAAGAGGCAATCCACTAAATCAAATTTGAGATCAAGAATACAATGAAACCCTTAATTGCTATCCTCACCACTCTCAAATCTGAATACAACACAAACAAGAGAGGAAACACTCACTCTCTACCAATACAAGAGATGAAACTCTCAATCTCTAATGAAGCTTGAAATCCTCCAAGAAAACTTCTTGAGAAAACCTATACTTAAAACTCAGAGATAATGTTAATATACGTCAATTAAAACATTAAAGAATCAGGTCTCAAGTATGGTTTATATAGAATAACCAAATCCTGTCGCAATTTAATCGATTATGTTAATAGCATAATCTATTAAGCTTTTCATCTGTTTTAATCAATTATGGTACTTATGTAATCGATTATTTAGATATTTATGTTTATAACTGTCTCTCTCAACTAACTTAACATATTAGGTTATTTGTATAATTGATTAGACCTTTCTCTTTGTTTTTTAATCGATTATGAAACTTATATAATCGATTATTTTGTCACTTAACCTTGTCAGTCATCCATTTGTTTTTCTTAATAGATTATGTTATCTGTATAACAAATTATGTCTTTTTATCTGTTTTAATCAATTATATAACTAATGTAATTGATTATAAGATAGTGTTTTGTTCCTGTTTTGCTTTCTAAGTGTTCTGGCTTAGTCTAACAGATTATATCACTTATGTAATTGATTATTATTATTATCAGAAACCTAGATTTTCATTATGCTTAGGCCTATTTTACTAATTAATAAAGAATTAATATTTCTAACACTGACATGTTAATGATTTAAACACTCTTAGAAACATATTACACAACTTCATGTTATTACCAAGTGATTAGTTGGCTCATAGGATTTTAGTGCATCTTTCATATTTTGTAAAACTATTATTGAAAGAATTATGTAATTGTTGTTTTAAAAAAGAAAGTTTTCAATTATTTTAAAATAAAAAGTTATTTAATTATTCATTTTGTTAGATAAATAAATAAATTATTTTTCATTATTAATAGATAAAATTATTCTATTAAAAATAACACGAAATGTAGACACATCCCATTGACTTAGTCTCATATTCCCGGAGTTATTCAAAACCCAAATAGAGTGATTCCAAGTGATATGAAAAGTCAAGGACAACAACAACTCGGTGCGCTACTACTATAATTATGATTATTGTCCTTATTAATTTAATTTAATATCTTAAGACAAATCGCATTCACACATTACGGAACTTTCAAATTTTAAAATCCTACAAAAAAAGAAACTTGGATGAAAATTGAAAAAACTATTAAATCACTTTTTATATTGTTTATTTCTTCTTAAATTACGCGGTTCTGTCTCTTCCAAAGCAGAAAAAGAAGATTTTGAACTGAATCATCAACCACTCTCCCAACTCTCCCATGGCTGGGTATGTAACCTTTCTCTTGCTTATCATGTTCGATTATTGGACTCTACTTTTCATTAGGATCTTCCTCTTGGAACATTACAGTACAAACTCTTTTTGGAGCAATGCTGGGCTCTTTTGATAGAACCTCATTATTATGACCTAAATAGGGTTACTTAGTAGCATATGAAAAATTATTTCTTTTTATGTGTTCTGGTTGTGTTGCTTCATCATGTGACTCTCCTTGTTCTATGATGGGTGAAGAAGTGGAAGTTCGTACATGGGGTTAGTTTTATGCAAAAAATCAAAACTTTTTGTGTAATGATGGTTGGTGGGTTTGTCTCTCCGCAGTTTAGTGTTCTATAATTGATGGAAGATTTGAAGGTCTTACACGAGGTTATGTGAAGATTTTTTTTTTTTCGTATTCTGGTTGATTTTCAGTGTTAGGTTGATCCCTAAGTACCGTGGTAATAGTTCTAAGATTGAAAGGCAAATGAAAAATCATGAAACCAATTAAAAGTTTATCTTTCTTTTTTAGTTTTCTTTACCTTTTTGATGTTGACCTTATTATTTGATTTAACTTCACCAAATTTGAATAAAGAGATCATCAACTAGTATTTGCTTGTTTGTTATAAGCTTAAAAGGAAATAGCAGTCCACTGCGTAATATGTGTTGAGTTCTGAATTAAATGCTCAAATCCACACAATGGCCTTATGCAGTTTTGCTTTCACAGCCAAATAATAAACATTTTATCCCTTGGTTATGCAGACCATCATGGTTGGTTGACAAAAGTAGAATTGCGACCAAAATTAAATGTGCATCAGGAACATGTGATCCTGAAAAGATTATATGGAGCAGCAATCCTACAAAGCCTTGCCCAAATTGTCATCATGATATTGACAACAGTGATGTATGTGCAGTTTCTTTTTTAAATTTTTCAGTGTTTATTTCCTGATTTCATATCATCAGTAGGTCGGTACATTTTCTTTTGTTAGGCATTGCATTTATTTATGTGGACTCCATTTCTCGTGTTCATTTTCAACTTCCCTTTAGTGTACTTTTATATACTTTAGCGTGAATAAGGATTTTATGCAAGTTTTGTTTGTATTTTGTAGTGATCCAGTAAGATCAGTTTAAATATTTTAATGTAACAAAAATGGAGAGGTCCAGCACTTATTCCGAAGTTGAGGCTTCCATGAAAAGTAACTACGTGAGATTGGAGTTTCTGTTTTAACTGAACTAAATATAAATTTAAATGGGAAAGAATTTGAGTTTTGACTTATTACAGCGAATGGAAATGGCAACTTTTGTTCCATGTTAATTTCATTAGGAGTAACATTCATGTTCTATTTTATCAGATAAAGTACTAGTTCTTTGCCCTTGCTTTCAGTTTCAAACTATTGCAACGTAAGTCTATTACTTTTGGGTACGAGATGTGCTTATTTGCTGCCATTTCATCTTTTGTGTTGAATATCATTTGCTTGGACGTAAAAGTGCTCAATGTACTTATTCTACACTAAAATGGTCATGGTTATCATTCAAAAAAATCATAGGTTATGGTTGAGTGTATGAAGCCGACATATCTGAGGATTGATATAGGGCAATATATCAGGTCAATATTGAGCATACAATGAGTGAGTGACAGCCTGAAACCTATATCGGAAGATTGAAAATAGAACACTTGAATGACTATAAAGTATGCATTTTGTGGTGCTAAGTTGGCGTCTTTGCATTTAGTAGCATGTAATGAAATGTGGTAATGTTATCTATACTTCCGTGGGTTGAATTAGGTTGGAATTTCCTAACTCAAACTAAATGTCCTAAACGATCTCTGTTGCTAGAGTATTTTCTTTTTGTTTTTCAGTTTTCATGCCACATTTGAATTCCAAGAAAGATGTCGAAAAATTGGATTTAGCATTTAAAAGTTAAAACTTAAAAGCATAACGAGGTTCATCCCTTAATCCTATAGTGCAAGTCTAACAATTGAGTATGAATGCGTTGACATTTGATTTTTTTTTTCTTCTCGTGATAGGTAGCACAAGAGTGGCCTGGCTTACCAAAAGGTGTCAAATTTGATCCATCTGATCAAGAGATAATCTGGCACTTGCTTGCGAAAGTGGGGGTAGAAGGTTCCAAACCTCATCCTTTCATTGATGAATTTATTACTAGTCTTGAAGAAGATGATGGGATTTGCTATACTCATCCTAAAAGTTTACCTGGTTAGTAGAGCAAATTTTCCAAACTTTGAATTCTCAATTATTTTTCAATCAATACAATATAAGCTATGATGAAAATTTTAGGTATTAAGCAAGATGGAAGTGCTTCGTTCTTTTTTCATAGAGCAATCAAGGCTTACAACACTGGCAACCGAAAGCGTAGAAAGATAACAAGTCAAGATTTTGGAGATGCCCGCTGGCACAAGACTGGAAAGACTAAACCAATTGTCTTGGGTGGGACTCAAAAAGGATGGAAAAAGATTATGGTTCTGTATGAAAATAATATAGGAGGAGGAAAAGATGAAAAAACTAATTGGGTTATGCATGAATATCACCTAGGAGCAAAAGAAGATGAAAATGATGGGGAGTACATTTTCTCTAAAGTGTTTTACCAGCAACAAGTGAAATTGGGTGATAAAGATGATCAAGATGTTACTGAAGCAACTGAATCAACAATTGTGAAGGTGGTTCCAAACACTCCCCAATTGGTGACACTTGATCCTCCTTGCAACAAAAGGCATTGTGCAAATCTGGACCAAGAACAAGAAACACATAGTCTACAGGTAACACCTTCAACCATATTCTCTTGTTATCAAATATTAGTTATTAATATCTTGCCATGAACACTATTTTTATTGTTTGTTTTGCTTATGTTATCGGTAGAGGAAATGTATAAAATAATTTGATGAATGTACCATTTTAAAATGTAGGTACATATTTGTCCTCGGTAGAAGTTCTTTACATTTACAAAGTTTAATATTTGTTTTCCTGTTAGTGACCAAATAGGTCATATAGGATGGTAGTGCTCTGGTATCATGTTGAGAATGGAGAAACTGAGAAAGAATATAATTGTCATGATTATAAAACTAAGTAGTTGATCTTATATAATCAGGGGATATTAAATCTCCTCTATCTATTGTATTGATTCTTTTTTTCTCAGCATAAATAAAGCATGCGTGCTGAACCAAAATGAGACAGTTTTAGCTTAATGTTCTTCTCTCATATGTTGTGGATCCTGTCTCAGCAAGTACATGGCGGTTGGTTACACTCTTAGTCCCGGCACGTCAATTAACCATGCAGCTAAACTTCTAACACGTTTTGTTCTGAAGTTATGGTATTTCTTTTGCTAGGTGCTGCCTGCGATGTAGTTTAGTGAAATTATGAAATACCACTGACTGACGTTGATTATTCCTTTCTGATTGTGTTCTGCTTCGTTCATTCCAAAGCTGTCTCAGATGGATTGTTTACATGAAATTCAAGATGATTGCCAAGAACTTGCAACTGAATCTCAAAATGAAGGGGTGGAAAATAAAGAAAGTAATGCTGAGGAAGGCTCAAAATGGTGGGACAGCCAGTCACAGAATATGTTGGACTCTCAACAACTGGTTGAAGCTCTGTCTCTGTGTGACGATCTCCTCTACAGCCAGTCTCCCAGTAGAGATGGAAAAAATGAAGATCATAAGAACCAACCTGGTCTTTCGGTTTATGCTCAGCTAGGACCAGAATGTCTGAAGAAGGATATTGAAGAGTGTCAAAATCTTGTCCATGATCCTGCAAATATAGTGAATGATAACCCTTCAGAGATTCGACTAAGTCAGCTGGTATTTTCGTGTTCCCAAATATTGCGTGAAATTGAAATAATTTTAATGTCATTCTAATGCGTTTTCTTGTATTTGTAGGAATTTAGTTCACAGGACAGCTTTATTTCCTGGGGATACAACAAGGCTGTGAACTAATTTAGTTCTTCACCTCGGCTAGGGAAATACTTTTCGTAACTGCATTTTGTTGTGTCCAATCTTAATTATGGGCTAAAACATTTTCCATTTTGGCCGAAGTAAACTCAATTATTACTCGTTGTCTGATTGGACTGTAATGAAAGACAATGAACTTTATTACTTGATACTTTGATCAACTGGTGCTGTAATTGTACCTTGTTTTGGCTTGTCGGAGTTATTTTAAGAAATAATAACTCATGTTCCAGGATGTAATAAGATTAAGCATGCTGTTAACCATTAAATGTTACATCCACCCGAGGACATGCAACTTGGATATGCTAAAAAAAGTTTTTGAAAGCTAGCCTAATCGACTCTAGAAACTTGCCACCTTCAAACTACCTTAGTAGAGTTGATGGTGCTCCACATTTTAGAAATGAATGAGAGACAATTGCATTGAACACCCGTTCGAGTTACCTTTTAAAGATGTTCTGTGTTATGGTTCGAAATAAGAGTAGTATTAATATTTTTTTTAAAATTAACAGTAGTTAAAGGAAAGCTATGCTAATTTTTTAAGACAAGCAGAGTAAGTAGAATTAATGTTAGCATCGAGGAAAGTTATCGTTTTAATGATACAATAAGTCAGTCTTACAAGTTTTATAGGGTCTGTAGGGCTAATAATATTGCTGCTAAGAATTAGAAGTTTCTATAAGCCAACTTTAGGCACTTAGTGACGAAAAATAGAGTATCAAGGACTTAATTTTCACGATCAAAGAGAAAATGTGGTTAAACAAATTTCATACAAGCTGTAAGCTGTTTTTATAAACTATCTTAATGAATTTATATCAGAAGTCTACAGTTGGCTTGCTCTAACTTTGATTGCACACACTATATTGTGGGGCAAATTGAAATATGAAAATTCTTATTTCAGAAACTGAAGTTCTGAACAACCAGATCTACACATTTAGTTCTGACTTCCAACCCCACATGAAAATTAACTTGCTAATCATTCCTATTTATAACTCTGCTGACTTCCAAGTTTACAATTTATCATAATAATAACCTAAAAATGGATTTCGGACATTTCAGTTTTTTTCATAAGTTCTTAGTAAACAAGTTCTTTCAGTTACACGATTAATCCTAAGGCTTTTTTATGCATACGTCAGTAATTCTACCAAGTATCTAACTAAAAAATGAGCCTCAAACATACAACTTTTGGCGGTCTAATAAGTGAATTATTTTGGCTAGCTGAAGGGTGGCAAGTTAATAAAAGAAAAATGCTTGCCTCTAACATTCTACTATCTCTACACTGTCCTGCTTTTGTTAGTGTTTTGGGATGTTATAGCAGCTGTATTTCATAATGTACGTATAATGCAGTATGACTAGTCATATGCTTGCTTGATATTTGTCTTGTCTTAACTCATGCATTTGTGTATCGAAAACAGTCTTGTGTCTTTTCTTTTCTTTTCTTTTTTAATTTTCAGTAGCTTTAGCTTATTTTAGCTTTCATTTCACTTCAAAACAGAAATAGAAAAAGTGTAAGGTCCATCCGCAAGAAAACTTGGACCATTTTGGAACTGATACATCCGAATCAGAATGAATTACAACTCACACCAATCTTTCAACATGTCAACAAAATCTTGTAATCTTGCAAGGGTTTTTTCATGAACTGTCCAAAGATTCCCTGATGCACCAAAGCTTAATGCTGGCTTTGCTGTTCGCTAGTCGGCACAGACAAATATGGACATGAAAACCTCTCTGGCTGTGACAGTGACGAGGCTCACTCTTTCAACTAGATTGCATTATCCATTGTACCTTATCCAAAATTCACAACAAAGTATTCCAGACATGGTAGAGTAGTCAAAGGAATCATGACATATTTCTCCTAAGTTTTGTTGCTTAACCTTAGTTTCCCTGTTACTCTACAGTTTTCAATAAAGTTTTGCTTGGTATTTGACAACAGCGTGATGGAAATTACACCAGGTAAAGTGATATAGGTCAATCCTAGAATCATTCAATTCTCTTAGAATTTTACCAAGGTTTCAGGAGGAAAATATGTTATGATCATTAAATTGGGGTAACTTTGGAAAAGGAATATTAGCCAGATACTTACATTTTTCAGAAAACATTTTTTTTTTTAAATTAGAAGAGAAGATCATTAAAGAAGATGTGAGTGAGGCTTCTAAATTCTCTTTTGTTTGCTTTTGCAACTATTATTTCTTGTCTTGGCTGGTCTATATCGAGTCTTTATTTTATGTTTAGCCTTTATTTGAGTCACATGTGGTTCCTCTTTAGAAGTTTTTTAGAAATTTTTTCTTGAATTGTACTTATTAGAGTCTTTTGGATCATTACTTTTATATGCTAAATTCAGATGGATCATCTTAGGATTTAAGTGTGTATGTTTTGCTTGAACGTTATGCACTAGTAGAGATATTAAAGAAACCAAATTTCAGCTTTGATCAAACACACATAATCCTATTATACATGCTTGGCCGAGATTAACCAGATACAAACATAATCAGTTTATTTTGTAATTTTCGAATAGTATCTTTGTGTGACTTCAAAGAAAGGTAAAATGTAAAATAGACAACATTTTATTACTAATTCCAAAGTTAATTTACAAGAGGAGCGAGCCATTATTTATAGACTAATGATAAAAAATTAAGACTAAAAGGAATGGGAGAAATTCAAATTTGAACTCTCCAAAATTGGCTCTCAAGTGTGAATTGGTACGTGGAATGCTCGTGTTTTTCACAATGCAACATGGGCAAAAGATGATTTAGAGCACGCCTCACACTATAGTGATTGGCCTAGGGTTTCTCTTGGCCTATATTGGCCCAATTGAAACCGTGGGTAAGTTACTTTGACCTAGACACACAATAAGTCATAGAGCGTTACTCCCTTCACCACCACACAATGCTTCCTGCACTTCTCCATTCCTTTTTTGCCCTTCTGTATATTTAATGTGGTGGTTAAAAATTTTAACTTTCTCCAACTTCCAACCACTTCATTAATGGTCACCACCAATATATGAATGCACCCCACACTCCACCACTTCCAAGGAAATCAAATTCCTCTTCTTTTCCTTCTCCCAATATATGAATGCACCCTCACACCTCAACACTTCCACAGAAATCAAATTCCTCTTCTTTTCCTTCTCCCTCTAATTGTTTTCCTTTAAAAATAAAACAATTCAAAAAAAATCAATTAACTTTAATTAAATTAATAATAATTAATTTCATTAAATAAAACAAAATTAATTTAATTATAAATACATAATTTACTTAAAATATAATTACTTAACTTTAAAAGTATCTAAAAGTTAATTTACAAATCAATAAATTAATAAACTAAAAAGTAAAAAAAAAAAAAATCTTGGAAAGCTAAATAAATAATACTACAGAAAATATTAAATTAAAATAAATGTAAAAAAATTAAAAACCTAAATAAAATAAAATTAATAAGCTAAAAAAAACAAGAAAACGAAATGCTAAGGCCTCAACGGATATGGAAGATCTGTTCGACCTTCGACGAAGGAAAACACCCAAAACGTTGAAAGACTTCAACGAATATGGGACATCTGTTGAGCCTTCAACTGATCTCGAGATCCTTCCACGGATATCGAGATCCGTCCACGAATATCGAGATCCGTTGAAGGCTCAACAGATGTTCCATATCCATTGCAGCCTTTCACGTTTCTCTTCTTCATTTAACACATAATAGAGGAGTATAAAATCACTAACCTGGATCAGAGACAACAACAAAGGAAGCACCAAACTCCACAACACCATGAATCAAGCGTTAGATGATAAATTAGAGAAAAAGGAAGATGGAAAATTAGGGAAAAAGGAAGACAAGAATAAGAGAGGAAGAGAGAAAGTAAGAGTGTGGAGGTGGGAGTGTGGTGTGCGGTTGAGTGAATAAAAAACTAAAAAATAGGGTTTTAAAAAAAAAAGTTAAAAAAGACAAAGGGTAAAAGTAAATAAGGGTATCTTTGGAATTAAAAAAAATTAGGGAGTTGTAGGAAGCCGTGTGTGGTGGTGGAGGGAGTAATGCTCTAAGCCATATTTCCCTAGCCCAAAAATACATTACAAGGCCCAAGGTGATTTATAAGATCCAAAACAAAGTCCAAATATCCTATACTACTTAACCTAAAATAAATATATTCTACTTATTTACATTGATTTTGGCCCATGAGAAAAAAAAAATTGGACACACTCAGCTTAGTTGAAACTAAATCTTCATGTTTGTGTTTGACCATTGCTCTTGTAGTTGGTCCTTTGGATAGGGGTTTTCCATTTCATTTCATTTGTAAAACGTTTATTCTTTCTATCACCAATAACTTTTCTTCCTTGTTGATAGGGGGAGCTATGTGAAAGTTAAACCCAAACCCTTGTGTGTTTTTGATGATGACAACAACATAAATGTTTTAATAAGTTACTTTCACAACAACAAAAATGTTTTAATAGTTTCTTTCACACATTATGCAAAGCTGTGTTTATATGTTTTTTTGTACTTGAACTATTTGTTTTGCATACTTATTGTGGTTATACATGAGTTTATATCTATCGTATGCATATTCATGGTTTCGAATGATAAAATTCTTTGCAGAATGCATATATGTATGAATTAATCGATTACAGTGTTTATATAATCAGTTAGATTCACCAGATATCAGTAAATGCTTAATTGTGGCAAACTACAAGTTTTAACCGATTACATTATATGCAAAATCGATTAAAACTCGTACCTTTGTTTATACATGTTTACTGAGTGCAATGATGTCTTTTCAAATGAAAATGTTTTCAAATTTGCTTAAGTTTTATACTTAACTGATTACACTATTTCCTTAATCAGATAAATCTCGTTCACACTAAAAATTGTTTTCATGATAAGTCTTAGCAAGCATAACAGTCATATTTTAAATTGTCTGTTAAATGTGTTTTAATGTAATTCTGGTATAGCAGTGCTAATTGCTTAACTGATTACATTAATATTGTAATCGATTAAGATGCGTCAGACTTGAGAAAACTATATATTGACACATAGCTCTCTGCATTAAAAGAACTTTTGGAATATTATCTTTTATATCTGACAAAGTGATTTGAGATAAGAAATTATAGGGATGTTCATTCTCCAAGAATCAAGAAGCATTTAGTTTGGAAGGTTCAAATTCTTGAAGGAATTGTTGTGTGCTTATTACGTTTACTGATCACCATCCGCACTCTTAGGTGTTCTGAACCAGATCAGTGTTGTTTTTGCAATTTGTGGATTGTGGTTTCCCTATTATCGGTGGCTAGGAAGAGAAAGTGGAGTTCTGGTTTCCCTCTAAACTTGACTATCCAGATACATGTATTGGTGTCGAACTCTTGGGAGACACACGCATGTACGGTGAAACAACCTACCACCCAAACTACCTCACAAGGTTAATTTGACAAACACCTATAGTCAAACTGACCCGAGGCTAAAAATCTCCTACTACTACTCACGACATAACCACCCTTCTCTACTTGAGGTTGGATGGCTATTGGAATACCAGGACCATCCCCCATTTCGATGCCCCTACAACAATACATTACACTCAAGCACAACACCAAGATTTTTTCCATAGAATTCTTTTTATCACACACTTAAACTAAATATACATCCATCATTATGATTCACAAAACATTCATAATTATCAAGAACTATACATAAAATCCATTATCATATGTCATGAACATATTTATAAGCATAAACAAGTATACATCATATCATAATAACCAATCCACTTAAACAAGACATTGATAGCAAACAAAACATTTAAAAGATCAAAAACAGGACGCCCAATGAACCATAAATATCACCTAGCGAAAGGACCTTTCGCCTAATAAATTAAGGAAAACAGAGGTCCAAACCTGTAGTGGAAAAGTGGTGCTCAAAGCCTAATTCCACCGCTCATAGACCATAAGTCAGAGAGCTCACTAACTTCATGACACTCAGCTCAACGTCCTGGAACATGTGGCTCTCGGGTTTTGGAAGCGCTCAATGCCACATAGAGTCATTCAACGCTATACCAAATTACAACAACTTGATTTTCTGATTTGGTTACACCTCAGCCCTATCCACATGACCAAATTGGTATCCTTGACACTAGAATTGATTAAAAAACATGTTTATGACTGAAATTGAAAACCAATTTTCTTATTTGACCATAAATAAGGTACATCAGATTAAACCATCAACTCAAAAGCTCATAACTTAAATTCTACTACAAACCATATTTTTAGATAACTAAGTAGCTAAACAGGTCACATATGATTAAAAAACGAACCCTAAACATTCAGTTTCTTCCCAAACTAACTCTTTTAGATTTTCACCTATAAAAACCCCCAAATTAAACCAAAAATTAGCGCAAAACTCTACCTATTGACTATGTCAAGATGCAATAGCATATTCCAACCAATTATAAACTTAATTACATCAACTCAATTGATCAAACATGCAATATTTAACAAGCACTCCCAATAAGACTCTTCCAATATTAAACAACACATATTCACTCTAAATTCATGAATCCAGGCTACATAAAAGAGATATTTCAACAAGCTCACATTCAACCATTCCATATCAATTCATCAATTCCAAACCAAATCAAGTATGCAACACGATTGATTTAAACATTATCAATATCAAAAGCGGTAGTTAGCTTCCTTTACCTATTAAATGATCGAACGACTTTATAGAGTCTCAAACAACTCTCACATATCAAAGGACATTATCTACACCTATGAATAATAAAATCATGATCTAGATACGCGTTAAAACCACTGGTCATCAAAAGTTCTCTTAGGAAACTCAGATGACACATGCAACCATAAATGGTGTGCATGCAAATGAAGAAAAAACAAACTAAAGAAAAAAAAAGCAGAAACTAACTTACATTTTTGCCTAAACGGATTGGTTAGACTTGAAGATCTCTCCACGAGAATCACTCAAGCGGTCTTTGATCTTCAAACAAACAAACAAACAGAGAGCAAAAATCCTTAAAGAGAAGCTAGAGAACTCTAGAAAAGTGGTTTCTAGAAATATTACATGTTTTTAAAATAACGAAACTATTTATATTAAAACCATTTATTATTAAAATAATTGAGTCTCACTATTTTTAAACCACCATCATTTCTAAAATGTCATGTGATTTTACAGGTAACTAATGTTAGTAATCAATTTTGAGACCAATTCACTATAATAACCAATTTAAAAATTATTTTAGTTACCAATAGTTTTTAGTTTATAAATTGGTCACTGTAGTGATTTTTTTTTTTTTTGTCACTAATCGTTATTTAAACATTTGATTATTTTTACTCTTTTATAAAAATTTTATTTATTGTTTATTTTTTTAAGAAACATTTTGAATTATTAATTTAAAGTGTTCCTTTAACATAAAGATAATATCATATTTCCTTTGTATTTCTATAGATGAAGATGAGGCAATAAGTTAAATATAAGATAAAATTGAAAATAACTATGAATTTTTAGTTTGGAAATGGAATAGAGATACCCGTAAAAGAAGTTTTGCACATTACCTATTATAACAATGGATAATAAACACAAACTTTTATAAATTATTGTAAGAATGGTCTTTTAAATTTAGAATACCAAACAGAAACTTATCCTAAATTTCACAAATTAGAAAGATACTTAAACAGTTAAATTTTGTAAGTAAAAATGCATAATTAAAGAGTTGAGAAAATTCTGGATCAATGCATCTAGTTATTATTAATAAATTTCTGTTATTAAAACTCAACTATGATTTTTTTTTTTTATAAAACTTCAAGTTAAATAGATGGAAACAAATTGTAGTTGAAAAAGATTCTTAATTGAAAATGATTCATGAGAAACATTAATTTTCAATAAAGTGATGTATATAGTTTGCACTAAATTCATGTCACCTGAAAAAAAATTGAAGACAGCTCAATTCTTGTCCTTTTGTGCATTATACAAATCATTAGATTTTTTTAGTGGTCATGATCCTCTCGCATGAGGAGGCAGTATGGTGTACAACAATGCACACGTGAAAGTGGGGGTGGAACCAGGTGACTCAGAGAGGCCCACAAAACAGATTTGACCACAAAACCATTGCATTTTGTTTCTTTCTTCCGTGAACCAAATTGGTGCTGTCTGCTGTTTTTAAAAAAATAATGATATTTTAAGAATATTTTTTTTATAACATTTAAATATTATTTACGTGTCATTTTGTAATTGATCTAAAATTACTCTTCAATCAATAATAATAATCATAAACACTACTATGGACCAATCATAGAATGACACGTAAATGATGTTCAAATGTTATAAAAAAATGTTGTCTAAGTAGTATTATCCTTTAAAAAAATAATGATATTTTTACAACTTTTTTAACAACTTTTTGACAAATGTTATTATTTTATTGGTATGTTTGAATTTGTGTTTAAAAAAATATTTAAAACGGACAAATCACAAACTACCACGTATGCGTTGTCAAAAAATAGTTGTTAAAAGAAATTTTTCTTTTAAAAAATGATGATATCTGAACAATTTTTTGTAATAACTTTTTTATAAGAGATTACGTGTCACTATTTTATTAGTTTGTATATTTGAAACCGATCAATTACAAGCTTTCATTGTAAAATAATTATTAAAAAAATTTGTTAAAAAAACATTTTTCATTTCTTAACAATTAATAACACCGAAAACAAATAAATGTTGAACCATTCTCACTCTTCAAATAAAGGGTTGATACATGTGTTGTTAGGTTGAAGACATCGTATTATTATCAAGATTGCATGACAACAATATCTCAACATCTCTTATTCTATACCTTCCTAGTGCATATCATATGAAAGTCTTGCCTTTGGTTGAGCACATTCCATGTTTCCTTGTATCTAACCATCAAACTTTTTTCCTCTTAAAGAAAACAAATGTAAAAACATATCAAGGTGATTCTTAAAATTAACAACACTATCTAACTATTAATTATTGCTTATTTGGTTAACTTATTAGGTTGTTCCCTAATGTCTTTATATAATCTCTTTACATGAGTTGACCAACTTTATGGATTTTTTCATTCATGATATGTATCATGACAAGGGTTTGGTGTAGGAATATTTTTAATTCATAACTGCCCTTTGATCCTATTTTAAATACTTTGCATTAAAGTTAGTGTTAGTTTGATTTTTTTTTTCTAACTTATATTTTAATTAGGTTTCTGATACTAAAAGTTAGATTTAAAACTTATTTAGTTCTTATATCTACATTATCTTCATGTTTTTAAAGATAATATTATGCACTTGGAGAAATCTAAGAGTAACTAAATTTAAAAAGTATATAAGAAATCTTTGAACTAGTAACTAATTTTTTAGTCAATTCCATTAGAACTAAATGAAGTATTTTTTATCTTATTAAACAGCAGGGAATAGTTTTGTTTTTAGAATAATTTAAGGGCTGAATGATTAGAGCAGTTACTGAAAGAGTGACCCCACAAAGAACCATTCTATTATTTCTTTTTGGTTTAAGCTGCAAGCACTTTATAGATATGACACTTAAGGACAGAGGGAGAAAAGAAAGTGTAATCCTTAAACTGCAATGTCAATGAAAATGCCTAGCAGTTTTCACACTCATCAGCAAATTATCCACTTCAAATGATTAATGGATCAAATCATTGTGTCAATATTTCGCATTTAATTCTAAAATTATGCACATTTTTATCTAAGTAGTCTTATTTTACTTCTTGGAACAAAGGTTAAAAGGATATAAACCTTTTAGGTTAGGATTAGGGACAAGTTTGTCAGCTCTCACCAAGATTACGATAAGTTATACACGACTTTTTATCCAAAACCTTATAAAAGAATGAGTTAACAGGTTTATCATCTCTATATAATGTTCTATTTTCTCATTTTTATCTGATATGAAATTTAGACTCACGTTTAGATTATATATATATATATATATATATATATATATATATATATATATATATATATATATATATATATATATATATAATCAATCAAGTGTACATCATGATGCAGTTGTGGGTGATCATTCAAACACAATTATTTTTCCTATGTATTTATTTTGATTGAATATTCAAAAAAAGCTAATCTGCATTGGTGTTCTACACTTCTGGAAATTTTCAAGGTAATCTAAGAAAACTAACAATGTTAAAAGACTAATGCTGGTTTTGGAATATATGTGTTTGATAGTCCTTGCAAGTTGCAACCATAACAATATAGCAAATCAAAACTTTCTTTTTATGAAATTCTTACTAAAACCAGAAAAAAGTATAAAAGATTCAGTCTAGAAAGATATTTTAGGGGGGCTGGATTCCTAATTATCCATCCCTTAGTTAAATTAACTCTTGAGTGATCAATACCATTTGTATTGGCAATATATAGTAGTATTCTTCTAGATTCTTAAAATGCAGAGTGACTTGATCATATTATGAACATATATCTTTCATGAATGCTTATAGTCCATGATTCTCATGGTTCAAGGAATTTAGAAGACATGAATTTAATGGCTATTCCAAGTTAATTAATGAATGAAAAGAAGATAGAGTAAGATGGATTTTGGAGACATATAGCTTTCATTATAATCCATGCTATTCCGATATACATATATATAGCCCAGCCATGAAGGCCAGCGACCCATAGTACAAAACTTGTTATACTCTCTCCCATGATATCTCGCCGATTCTATTTACACTCCACCATGAATCAAAAGGAGAAAGAAAGAAAAAGAAGAAGAGAAATGAAACATAGAAAGAAGCATTCTTCCATTTCCATGGAAAGAAAAGCATGGTAGGACTTGAAAATGTTGCAAAAACTAGTCATGCCAACAAAGCAGCATGACAACACATCTTCTTATAATGTATAGCCTGGCCCTTTGCTCTCGGAGGGCTCCTCCAAGTCCTCTGTTTGATGATATCCTTCTCTTTGATCCTGCCATGGAAGAACTATCCATCTTCATTTCTTTGAGTTATTTTCCTTCTCTTGAGGTTGTAAGCTGAAGTTTGATGAAGTTGTGTTGTGTGAGAGAGTTGGTTCTTAAAGAGGTCTAACGGTGTGGTCCTAACACGGCTTGGTCTAGAAAAGAGGCAGCGATGGGGCATGAAAGAGTGTGCAGTGCCTCCAAACCCACCAGACAGACACCAATGGACCCCACCTCACCACTTTGGAATCCATACCCCAATAAGGGGAAATTGATAAAACAAAACAAGAAATTGAGCCAAGCTTCTCTTTCTTGCATTGCCATGTCTCACTCTATATTCCTATGTGTAGGCAGGCACTACCCACCAGCACAATGGGTCTCCCATTACAAAATAAGCCTCAATTTCTGCATGCTACATTATTTGTCTTCTTGTTCATCAGGACATCAGCATTATCTTCTTATTTTTTTATCATGCTTCTTCTTTTGTTTTCTTCTGTTTATCTTTGGTTGGATCCACATAATCAGGGAAATGACTGGTGGATAGGGGGTTGGTTTAGTTGAATCCTACATAACAATTCATAACAGAAATAACCATTACAGACTGCTTTCATTTGGCTTGTATAAGTAGGGTTAGGGGCTGCAATTATCAGCATCAAAGTTTCACTTCCTTAGTTAAAGTAAAATTATATCTATCCAATGTTACAAAGTCCTGAAATTATGCACATATTAGGTGATAACTCAACAAACAAGAAACCGAATTTGATGAGCCTAACTCCATAACAAGGAAAACTTTATTCCCTTGACCAGTGGAAAGCATGGGAAAAATACAAACATCAATGACATGTGAATCCAACTATATAAAGGATTGACATCACTTTTTACCCAAAATCTCAAGGTAATGAGTAAACAGGTCTTTCACCTTTATATAGTGTTTTACTTTTATTTTTATATAGTGTTCTACTTTCTCATTTCTATCTAAGTGGGACTTGGATTCCTAACAAATATTCGACCCACACTAGTGGAAAAACGCTGTTTAACGTCACCTACTAGACGCCGGTTAGAGGGTGTACTGACGTAAAATGATGACCGGTGGCAAATTCGTAAATAAGTCAGACGTAGAGACGTCGGTTACTTGGCTAACCGATGTCTCAAACACTACAGACGTCGGGCACACTCCACATGGACGTCTAAAAGGTCTGCAGGAAGGTGAATAGTCGCCATATGGACGTCGGATACGACCATACCGATGTCTATATATGTCTTTAGACGTCGCCAAGGAACCAAAAACGTATGTAGTTGTGCCAGGAAGGTGAATAGTCGCCATGTAGACGTCGAGTAGCTGAGTATCGACGTCTATGGCCTAACAGGTTGGTGCATGTAATTAATGTTCCGCCATATAGACATCGGTGCTCCTTGAGAACTGACGTCTATAATCTTGACACCACTTTTTACCCAAAATCTTAAAGTAATAAGTTAAGAGATCTTTCACCTTTATATAATGCTTTACTTTCTCATTTCTATTTAAGTGAGCCTTGGATTCCTGACAAATATTCGACCCATTGTTGATTATTTGAATAATCTGACTTAGTGAGATATTATCATAATTTAAACATAACATTTAGATTTAAATTTTACTATGAATATCCTTTTCCAATAACTTTTTTCATGAGATTAAAGATTAGAAGTAATACCATGACAATGACAAACTGATGTAAATATCAATTACATAAAAAATTCAAATTACAGTCAATTGGAGATCTAAAGAAATTTGAAACTTGAGTTTAATTATACTGAGACACGTTGTTGATGGTTGCTGGTTTAAGGGGGCGAATTTTGAATTTAAAGAATGGTGCTTGGAGATTTTTGTTGATATTACTTTAAGATCAGTTGGAAAAGGCTGCAAAATTGATTTGTAAACCAACTAAATATGCGACATGATTCTGACAGTTTAGGAGGAGACAGCAAGAATATGGGAGCAACAAGGAAGTTTTTTGCACGAGAATAGGTTGAGGGTTTGAATCCTAAGATCCTTTACACATGATCACAGTCCAATGTTCTCTCTCTTTCCCACAACAAAAAACTGAAAATACTATAAGAAGAAAGAAAGGCAATCAGAATTGAATATGGTTGAGCATCCCTTGCCCCAAAAGGAAAATAAAATAAGCCAAAAACAAAGCATTTTGCTAATGAAATGGATCAAAAGGTAAAAAGTTGCATTTCTTCACTGCAACATCACATAGGGCGCATGAAAAAAAGTAGCCAAGCCTGGGGACGTAAGTTTCAAGCTTTGACTAAGATTCCATAACCGAGTGGTATTAGAATAAGAGGGCACACAAAATTTTACATTAAAGAAATCAAAACTTAGGTAAGTGATTAGCTAAATTATTAATAATTAAGTACACTTAGGTAAAGGCAAAGAGGAGCATCTACTTCCTCTGCCTCGTGCTCTCCCCAACCCACTTTCGATGCCAACCTGTTTAAAATGGATTCTTTATGCAGTTTTAAGCACTTAATATCGAATTAGGGGCTTGTCAGTGATATTTTCTTGCTTTTTTCACCCTCTTCCTGTCATGGGACAACAAAGGAATGAAATACTGAAATGGAGCCTTATATTTCATGCTAATTCTTTGTCAAAAATAATTTATTTTATTTTCATTTGTTAAATCTACTCTATATGTTTGTCTTGCCAAATTTAGTATGGATCTTGTTTGTCCAATATGTTTTCGACTGAAAATTTGGTTCATCCCATAGGGTTTGGTCTTGACCCATATGAGTTGGAATCAAATAAATTCAGATGGTCAAAAAAGTTCTCCATTAAAAAAGTTTAGAGAGCTAAAATGTCCACAAAAACTCTCTAAGTCAATATCAGTCTCTGAGTTTTCCTTTTAAACATAAAAATAAATATTAATTCTTTCAAAAATCTTATTAAGTCTCACATCTATTAATTCTACAATCTTATAAGGGTATATAAGCTACTTAACTAATCTAAAAATCCAAACTAAAACTATAAATGAAATAACTTACATTACAAGCAACTAAAAGGAGAAAAGACTTATTTATTCAAGGAGAGATACTTTCTTTCAAAAATTGTTTATGATTTTCTAATTCATTTAGACAACTTAGTCTAAAAACTGTTATTTATAAGATTGATTTAAGATGTTATAAAGTATTTCTTTTCTAGACACTATTGTTTTAAACAACTTTTCATACACTATTTCGTTTAATACTTTTTGTTAAATTTCAAAACCTAGATTGTTTAGACAGTCTATTCTCTAAACGATCTAGTCTTAATTATAATGAAAAATTAGAATTTTTTTTTCATCAAAGATCAATTATTTTGTTACACAAATGATGAATTAATTATTGTGGTGGAAGGTGAGTTAATTTTACCTAACATTCTAGAAAAAAATGTTTAGGTTTTAAACAATTACAGTTATCCATGGCTTATGAAGAGCTTTAAAGGTGTTACAAAACTGTATATTAAGGGGTTTAAATTACATGTTGAAATAACTTGAAACCAGTAAAATTATTTTATTGCACTTCATTTAATCAATAGAGAACTTTGTAACTTTTTGAAACTCAAAATATACATCAGTAAAACAATAAACACTTGTCAATTTCCATTTTAGAGGAAGAAAAACTGATAGGTTGTAACCAAGCAAGAGAAAAATGGATCAGCTCCATTAGTTACTCATGATGAACGTACACTCAATATTAGATGCTTCATTGAAAATTTGAACAAACTTTCCTTCACAATCAAACAATAAAGCAAAAAATGGGCTGGTACAACAGTAGGAAGTTACAAGATCTTTTCCTGCTCTAAAGTCTACGGGTAACATTAGAATGAAGTTTGATTTATTCTGACACAGCTGACTAGAAAGGAAAGTGCCATAACATCTTTTTATATCTGCTCATTCAACAAAAAACCCTTTGAAAATATATATATATATATATATATATATATATATATATATATATATATATATATATACTATATTAATGTGGTTGCACGTGCAATCAAAAGATTTCAGGCATGCACCTGTCAGATTTCAGTTAGTTTATGGAAAACAATATAAATCCCAGTTAGTTTTATTTTCTATTTATTTTTTAATTCATACTGAACATTGTTATATCTGAATGAGATTTATCTTTTGATATACAGATTATAGACAAAAATTATGAAAAGAAAAATGGGTATTTAGTATATACAATTATCATTCTTCTCTTGGGATCCATCTGCTCCACCAAAAGCTTTTCCTGCGTCTGTTGAGCTCATCCATACTCTCATTTAAGGTTCTTATAATTTTCCTCTGAAGTTTAAGAGCTGAAGCTAGAGCATTCCTTGGTGCACTGGCCTTCATTTTCGGTTCGATTTCCTACATCATGAAAAATGGAGTAATAATATAAGATCATACTTAGTATTTGGATAACCTTGTCAGGGATAAATATACTTTTAATTCATGTGGAATTAGGAATGTTTGCTTTCAATCCCTGAAAGCAATCATCTCTTTTAGTTGAATCATTCATGAAAACGTATCAGTGTAATCCTTCATTTCACAAACAAAATTCATTTCCTCTTGGTCGCTTTGATTTTGGAAATAGGGACCACACAGGACACATTTCATAAATGAGATCAAAATGAGATTGCATTATTAGAGACTAAAAGCTAAACTGCCCTAT
Source organism: Vigna radiata var. radiata (assembly GCF_000741045.1). Lineage (NCBI taxonomy): Eukaryota > Viridiplantae > Streptophyta > Magnoliopsida > Fabales > Fabaceae > Vigna > Vigna radiata. The sequence continues at coordinate 17,153,898 of NC_028361.1, read as the reverse complement.
TAATATGGACAAACTATATTTAAACCTCACACAACAATGTCATGAGAGGGAAAGACAAAAAAATGTATACTTGTACTGGTCATTATTTATGCAGGGTCCATTATTGAGACTTCCTCTCTTGTGCTATTAAGGAATCAAAAAGAAAAGGTTTTCGTTGGAAATCATATGGGAATTCATTGCAAAATCATAGGTAAGTGTAATTTTATCAATCTCATTAGAAAAAATTCACTTTTAATTGCTTCACCAAGGACACTGATTAGCATTTGTCTTATTTATCTGAGAAGATACAATACTGATAAATATAACAGAGAGTGGTCAGAGTTAAGATACAAACTCTTAGTTCCTGAAGCTGAGCTTCAGTGAATCCACCATCCTTCTGAGTCCCTGATTTTGCCATTAGATTAGTAATCCACTTGGCAGCTTCTCCATAGTCCTGTTGAGTTGCCCGCAAAAGCTGCAGCCTCAGTGTTTGCATGAAAGACAATGCCAACAAGCCTTCTCTGTCAAAGTAAGGATGAGCTAATGCTGCTTTTGCACTCAGTCGTTGTCTTGCTTTGTACCTTACCATTGATTTTAGAAGTTCCCATCCTATTCCACCATCCAAATCCAACAGCTCAAAGCCCCTCCTTAGTTCAGGGCCGCATCGAGGCTCTACAGTTTTTCTCCATGCAACTATGTCATAGTCACACCTCTTTAATTGACGATTGAATTGAATGAGGCTATTATCAGTCCGTAGACCAGGGAAAGCCTATAAGAGAATGATATAAACCGTAAGCGTTTCAAAACATTAGCTTAATCAGATAGTTGGTTCTATCACCCTTTGCCACTTTTAAATGTTTTACCTAACTAAAACTCACCTACAGAATTATGAAAAACAACTCTACAAGACAACAATAGTTCTTAATATATCAATGCATCAAAATAAAACAATGTGTAAATACATAGGAAAACTCACTTTAACTTTCAGAATACTATTATGAAGTCTTCATTGTGATCAAAGTGATTTATTACATTACATATAAAATTGAATACAGATATTGACTGATTAGTCCCAATAATAGGAGAAGAATTCGTCACCATCAGATACTTACCATTTGTAGAAAGATTAAACCAGCACTATAGATGTCGAATCTGTCTGGCGAGTTCAACTGTTTAAAACATGAAACCATAGTCCGAACCAAAAAGCCAACATCATTACGTGATAAAGGGAGCTATATATGGTAATAGTTCACAAGAAATATTTAACCTGCCATAAGACTGGGGAAAGTGCAGTTGCAACTGGAACTGAGGGTGCTGAAGGAGTTTGTGTGCTCATGATGTATTGCTCTGGTGCAGCATATCTGTATTGGAAGAATTGAACACGTCATTAATTGCCTATAGTTGTATATCATGTCTAACAAAGACATGGATTACATGTAGTTTACATATAATACTTCTATTTACTATCCTAGTGTTAAACTGAACCCAGCGGTCATTGCTAGAAAGCAACATCAATTTTGTTTGCGTTACCAATTGGAGGATATAAAACATTTAATCTTCATTCTCTCATCCCACGAATCATCTGTGACAGCAATTTATCTTGTTCTTTCAAACAAGGGTATATTGTGTTCATGCTAACATTATCTCTCAAGTTGGAGCATAAATATATATCATGGCCAACTTCTTGATTGCACAATGAAACACCTTTTCTCAAAGAGCTTTTGTGAGCACATTGGCTAGTTGACATTCTAATGCAATAAAAGAAAATTGTATGATCTTTTGGTCAAGGTTCTCCCTAATGAAACACTGGCCAACTTCAACATGCTTGGAACGATTGTGCTGTATCAGGTCTTTCATGATTCCAATGCCTACCTTATTATAACAATGAATATCCATAGGTTCTACATATTCAATCCCTAAGTCTTTTAGAATACTTAATCTACAACAGTTCACATACACCATGAGTCATGACATTCTTTTCTTTCTTTACTTCTCCAAGTGACCAATTTACCTTCGGCATCCTTTTCTTTCTTCACATCTCCAAGTGACAAGTTTACCTTCGAAGATAGTGAACATCTTATATGTAGATTATTTGGCTGTTTAATCACCTGCCCAATCAATCAGAAATTGTAGATCCTTTGATGTTAAACACAATTCCTTAGAGAACACTAGTCCTTTCCCTGGAGCATTGTTCAAGTACCATAAAAGTAGATAAACAACCATGTGTTCTTAACTTGGGGAATGTATGATCAAGCTTAGAACATTGCAGCGTACACTATATCCAGTTGTGTGTGACACGAATAGATTAGTCTCTCAAAATTATACTTGCCTGTCAGGACTTCGTTTGGGAAAACTCCAAGCTTATGATTCCTTCCTATGGGTGCTTTTGTTAGTTCACAAGCATAAAGTTTAGAATTGAAAAGTCCAATACGTATTTTTACTAATCCCTTGTCTTGACCTTGCCACCTTAATCCCAACAATATTTAAGTAGCCCTAAGTCCATCTCAAATTCAGTAGCCAAATACTTATTCAATTATCTCATTTTGCAAGGATCCTTAGGTAAAATCATATCATCAACCAAGCCCTCACAGAACAAGGATAATTAAATAGCTATACTCCCATTCTTTCCTTTAAGAGAGGAAAATACAATTGTATTATCTAGATCAGATTTTCTTTTTTTGTATATATGTGTTAAAATCTAGACAAAATATACGACTAATATTTTGTATGACATCAATTTCAAGTTCTTTAAGGATAATTTTAAAAATATAGAAATAAGTAAAAATGATAAGCTCCACCAGTGTATTATGCACAAGAAACATGTTAGAAGTGGACACAAAACACAACAATCAGCAGAGGGTTGAGTTCAAAGTTAGTTGGATACATGTATTATTAATCTCAAAAAAGATACCTTGGATCCAAAAGAAACTCCTTTGGAATGTAGTTTATGCCCACTCGCAGGTCTGTAGCAGCTCCAAGATCAATAATTTTGAATGTCCGAGACTCTGATCCCCATAGTTTAAAAAAATGAGCTTAATTTGGATCATGGATCTTTTTGCATTGAACAAAAGTCTCTAGATTCTTTACCTTCGGAGAAAATAATGTTCTGTGGCTTAATATCCCTATGCACAATACCAGTTGAGTGAAGACCATCCAGTGCAAACAAGATCTGCCTCATGATTGTCTGAATGATTCTATTTTCTCTTTCCAATCCCTTGGGCAAGTCTTGAACCTCACCTAAAATTAATGTTTCAACCTGAAATTTGTGACACGATCATTTGGTCTGATAAGAAAGCATGATTTTCTATGGGAGCACAAAATTCAAATTGAATATAAGAAGAAAAGTGCTTTGAGTCGGAAATATAGTGAAGAGCAGTTAAAGAAATACAAAACTTTCCCCACATTAATATTCGCAATGAATTATTACGTACCCCCATCCCCTAACTTTCTCACACTGGGAAAAAACCAGTTTGGATAAACCTCTAAACAAACACTTACAATAAAAATAATTCAAATTAATGAAAAACATAAAATGAATCAGACTTCTCACATGTGTTCAAATCATAAGTGACAGTCAGGTTTTACAATTAAAAAGCTCACGTAATCTACAAGCTAATACAAATCTTCCTCAAATACAAGTAACTTTATAAACTTCAGTAGAAAATATAAGGCCAAATACTATAAAATTGAAAATTTAACAAGCACAACCATAATGTTTAAATAGAGTACCAACATTATATGGAAACTCTCTACTCTGCACCAAGTCAGCTAGGGTGGCATCCCCTTCAAACCGCCATATAAGCCAGTATTCAGCAGATTTCTTTGAAGAGCTCTGCAAACATTATGTGAGAACTGTTGTATTTGTCGTGACTGAAACTAAAATATTAAATGATGTGATGAGAATGTCTTTGGTTTCCCCATACATGTATGATAATAATACCAAAAATTCGTTAGGTAGTACTAGTCTTAATAGATAAACACCTCAAGAAAACCATAGACAAAATCTGCACAGCTGCTTGCACAAGCTCTTCGTACACGCTCATTCATCCAAATTTCAACAGCACCATATTCAGTCGCCTTCTTCAAGACTAAGTCACCTTCCTTCCGGTGAGAATCAAAAAGAACCATAAGTAATATTTATATAATTCAAGCTATCTTACACTGAAATCTCAGAAGCAGATATGCCATATCAACATGTGGGTTTCTCATTTTGTTTCCTCAAACCATGACACTAAACCAACTAAAGTTAAGACAATACAAACAAAATTTATAAACAAAAATAACACCAACATGGCCATGAAGTAGACAAGGGCACTCCAATATGACTAATGTTCATATTACAGGACACCACATGACAAAAGAAATTAAATATCAACATGAGAAAAGACGTAAATCGACAAGGAACATTTGTTTGTTCACCTTCTCTACATGTATATGAACTTCACAAAAAGAAATACTAAGAGTGATTAGATGTTAGATGTTGATACTTTGTATCATGTTATATACCAATCTAACTTGTATTGATGTTTAAAAAATTTAATTTGCTTTTTATACTACAAGTGTCTTTAAATTGTCTGGTCTACACTGGTCTCAGCTCAGGCATTTGAGACACCAATAACTAAACTATAATAAAACCCTGGCGACATGAGTCATATGAGGTGTCAGTGTCAGAAACATGTCACACCACCACGACAGCTCAAGCGGGAGAATTGTCCGTCTGTGATCCATTATTGAAAATTAATGGTTATCTTGAAATTAACTTGTGCGCATGTGAAGTAGTTCATAAAATATTTAAGCAATAATAAGCTAGTACAAAAGAACAAGTAAATTTTCAAAAACTTGAGGAGCTTCCAAATAGAATATAGAGCAACACCTTTGAAGAGGGTTTGTTGGCCAGTGACACTCTATAAACCACTCCAAATGATCCTTCCCCCAACTTCTTCCCCAGAAGAAAATCATCCTGCCATCATAAACCAGTCTCAGGAAGAACTGCCACCGGAAAGAAATTTCATAAAAATTTCAAAAAATCAACTGGAATACGCGTACCTTCTTGTAACTGGGTCGGAAAAACCTCTCAACAAAGGCAAGAACAAACATGTCAAAGAAACCAGGTGCCACACCAGGTGTTGCCCAAAGGTAAGATAGAGTCCCCAAAGCCAGAATCACCCCAGGGACAGTAAGAGTCAAGCCATTGGACTTGGGAAGAGTGCTCCTATAGATTACATCCCCACACTGCATCACACTGCAAGGAAGTCCAACCCCAACACCCACAAAAAGGTTGTGAACTGTGTCAATCCATTCACCCCCTAGTGCAAAAACTTTAACCACTTTTGGGTTTGAAAAATTGAATCTTGAACTGCATTGAGCCTCCCCAGAGGGTCGAATCCTAAGCCTCTGGCCAAAAAACAAGGACTTGTTCTGCCTTGGTTTTTGGGGTTGTTGGAGCTTGGTCACTCCTACTCCAATTCCTGTAGTTGCAACAGCGGCCATGCCAGTTCAGTTTAGCTTTGCTCCGTTGGAAAAATCTTGAGAACTTCACCTGCAATCCCCTTCCATTTTACACCGCAACTTTTTTATATTTTAAATTTAATTTAAAATTAGATATGATTTATACTTATATTTATATGTTGGCGGTTATATCAGGTATTTATTGTGGCTGCAGTGACATTGGAAGTTCGGAAATTGGATTGAAGATTAACATAGGCCACAAATAACACGTAGATACTTATGGGCTTCCTGTTGGGCCTACGTAATGTGCTTATCTTATACTAACTTCTGCGTTTTCTTTTGTTTACTTCTTTTTCGTTGTTTAGTTAGCCTTTTTATACATGAAAAAAATATATATATAAAAATAGCTTGCATTTAGGTACATATACCAGTAAGAAGACAAATTTTTTTTAAATTTATCATATAAATTAATATTAATTTATACATTTTAGATTCGCTTAATGCACTTAGATATATTATATACAATTCAGTCCCTAACATTTGAAATAATAGAACTAATTGACAATGTGTTTTCATCATAGAATAATTAAAATAATTAACATTATTGTTCAACCAAATACAAATTTTAAAGTAAATTCATATAGTTATGAAAAAAAATATAAAATCAAAGTTTGTCTTTTTTTTATGAGCCTTTATATATGTATCTTGTCCACATTTATTAGTTTTGTTGGCTACATAGGACTTTGTGTAACTTTTTTAACAAAACATTATTAGATTTGAGAATTTTATATCTAAACAATGTTTTTTAGTTTTTTTTTTAATATGAAACTTTATTATGTTTGCTAAGATTTTTTTTTTAAATAGAAAAGTTGAATGGTATTTTAAAACCTTTTAAATAAGATTCAACATATGTTGTTGGTTGAATGATATTCAAACAATAGTTTTGTATTTATCGAGTAAATAGCTAAGAAAACTTTCGTTTTAAGTTGTTATGTAATGTCTCTTCTTCTAAGTCATTATAAGTGAAAATAACATGAAAAATAGAGATTAAGAAAAAAAGTATATATAATATCTTTACTTCATCTAATCGCACATATTACATCAAATTTTTAATTAAATAAGTTTTACTAAGCTAACCAATGCAACAAAGTATAATATAAATATTATTTTAGCGAGTAAAACTTATTTAAAATTTTTTAAGTACCTTTTAACCGAGTAACTTTTAGCTAAAACAAGTATTCTTTTACAAGTCACTTCTAACTCAAATAATGTTTCTTTTGCAAGTTATTATTGACTTAACAAAAGTATTATTTTTTTTACAGCTCTTAGCAACTCTAGGTTGAAGATGAAATCATAGAAAAACACTATAGGAGGAGGGNGGGGTGAATGGTGTTTTAAAATTCTTTTGCAAAGTAGCGTGTAATGGATTGTAAAAATTATATAATTTATATAAGATGTTTAGACACTAGTTTTTACGTGGTGAATAAATGGAAAACATTTCAAAAAGCAAAGCAGTAAAGCACATATTTTATATTAGTTCACTCAACCTGAACTACGTCCAGTTCTCCCTTAAAAACTCTTAAGGGGTTTTACTAATCTTTAAGAATATGACACGTATTTTACCTCTCTAGGCTTACAATGAGTATTCTCACCAGTCTTCGTTCACCTAGTCAATATGATTAGTCTGAGTTTAACTCTTGGTATACAAGTATTCTAACAACTTTTGGTCCAACCCTAGACAACAAGTCTAGATTGTTTAACTCAACTGAGCTAAACACCAAGTGTTTTAATTCTCTTCAGAATCTACAACACAATCACTGTTATGAACAAATATAGATTGATAACTCTTAAAGAGATGATAAAAAAAATACAAATAAATATGAGATATTGTTAAGGTTTTTCTCTTAGAAAATTTGCTTCAGACAATATATGAGCACAATAAGCTTGTTTGAGGCGTTGACAAGTTCACTATGTTATTCTTCTTTTCAAGCTTTCGTCTATTTATAGCTTTTCTTGAGAAATGACCTTTAGACAGAGAAGTTGACTTCAGGTAGAGCAGGTAGCCTTTTGGTGAGAATTCAAACTCAAGTTTACTTTGAAAAGGTACAATGCTTTGTCATGGCCTTTATTAAAATAGAGCTTGTATGACATGACAAAGCAGAAGGCTTTAAGGGATACATTCCCAAAATGTTCTTCATATCTCTCACCGTCTTTTTCTTGGGTGTAGTGATTCTAATAATATCTTTCTACTTTAGTGATCTGCACAAATATCAAGAACAATATATACGAGCATCGAAACACTTTATCGTACATGCATTAAATATTTTGAACATTGGTAAGTGTTACATGTTCAAAACATTTTATCACTTATCATTTCATTAATAAATGCATTGTTTAGTACAACATATATGATCATCAAATGATGTAAAACATTAGGTGTTTGTAGCATTTAGTGGTTTTTTGTTAGACTATACATTTCATAAGACGCTTTGCTTGAATTAAATCTACTTTGAATAAAAGATTCTTTAAGCTTTAATGTTATCATAAGATAGATTCTTCTATTCATAAAACACTATCTTGTAAGACATTCATTTTGACATTTAGATCCTATTTATCAAACATTGTTTGTTGCCAAAATCGTCTATTAGATTATTCGTTTTGAGATACACTTTCTTTTCTTAGACGTTTTTTATAAACTTTGTTCATTAGACAATAGTCTAGAAAATGTTATTATACATTTGATTTCATCTATGAAAGATGTTAAAAAATATTTTTCTCTTAGACATTATTTCTTTAAAAAAAAATTTCATACAGAGCGATATTTCGTTTAATGCTTTTGTTAAACTTCAAAACCTGAGTTGCTTAGACAGTCTATTCTCTAGACAATCTTGGATTAACACTTAATTATTGTTAAGACAAGATCTTCTATGAGAATGAATCGTCTAATGTCTTCATGTTTTGAAGTTTAATAACCAGTAATAAATGAAATGAGCATTTAACAAAGCATTATCTTGTGAAAAATAATAACGTTGAAAGACAAGTATTTTATGAAAAAGCTTGATGAAATTTGAATGGCATAGGAAAGTATTTCTAAATGCGCTCTTTCTATACATTGTTAAACGGGCTTTCATTGTACCTCACAATATACTGTGCAAAATGATGCTTTTGGTAAACAAGCTAAAAGATATAAAAAAACACTTCAAACACATGTGTTGAACTACATCTTGCTAAATACACTCTTGAATCAAACAGAGATCACTAAACAAAGCGTTATTAAATGCCTTGTATATCCTAAATGATACCTTATTACAAAATTATATCCTTATCCAACGATGAAACCTTTATGAATTACTTGGTATCTATTTAGAAATGCTTAAACGATCAAATCTTATTTAAACGAATAGAAAACTTGAAAAGCACTTAGTTGTTTTGAGTACACATTAAAGAGCATTAAATGCACAACATCTCAAAACAAAAAAATGGATAAGAAAAAGGACATATCTTCCTGCATGCATATCTACTTTACTCTTTGTAGTTGCATATGTCAAGTATCCTCCTGCTTTATCATATACAAGTTAGAAGTGGACGTTATAGACAAAGAAGACATTCAAGAAATGTTCTTAGCATCAAAAGTCACATTGAAAAGTTCATACAACTTACTTTTGATAAAGTACCGAAAAAACATACATGCTCTAACAAGTTGACTTCAACCTATGGCTCCTACCTACGAAAAGGCCATGAAGATCCAAAGAACAAAAACAAACACGGTAACGCCCCAATTTAGGGTGTCACGAATTATAATTAAAGTAAAATATTTCAAAATTCTCTTAACGCGAGAAATGGTGCCAATTAAAAATTTTGACATTCAAATCTTGCGGAATTCAAATAAAGTTCTAACTTCACCAGAAAATATAATCTACTTACACAATTCCAAAAATAATAAAATAACCAACAAATAAAAATTAATCCAATTACATTATTTCTGAAATTCATAACCCAAAGTTGTAAATAAATCAAGGTTGTCCCTCACTCTCATGTCGCTATCATGCATCTGGAGCATATGTTACACCCCCTGCTCCCGTATAACCAAGGTCATACGATCATCACAAGACACACACACAACCACAAGCGCAAACAAATATGGGTAAGTTACCATAACACAGCCAATAACAGTAAAATATGTACAAGATAAGTAAACATCACTTAATAATAATTGTTCGTCTACAATACTACTCCTACTCGCATAATTGTTCCTGTATCATATACATAATCAACGTCACATGTACCTCCATCAGAACTAACCACATCATGCATCCTTCATAATGAAACACATCATGAGGCTCCACAATACCATAACTCGACTGTGAGAAGAATCAGTCACACTCTTGTACCCTACCTCAAACCTGTAGCCTCCCCACAGGTCCCCTGTAGCCCCTCCTACAAGTCTACTCGAGTAGTCCCGCCTACCTGGCTAAGGAACATGCTTCCTGCCACTCAAGGACAAGGCAACACCATCACCCCCACACAAGGAGGGCTCAATACCCGAGCGCTCCCTTTTCACACACGAGGCCAAAGGAAGTTGCTATCTCGATTGGTCTATAGTCTCAGGCTTTACTAGGTACAACAAGTGGACCTATCTTTCACTCTTGTGCTCATCAACTACACCCTTAGGTACAACTCAACACTTACTCGTTCCAACGTATATCTCTAAGTATAACAAACGTTCTCACTCTTCACCTAATTTTTGTCATTCATCATTATGTACAGTCTCATTCGAAAATCTAATGTACTCAAACTAAACCCTCTCGAGTTTCACTCCAACAGTAAATTACAATTAAATAAATAATTAAATAATTAATAAATAACTAAATAAACATCATTCCAAATAAATAATTAAATAAATATCATTCCAAATAAATAAATATCATTCCAATCCAAAATTAATAATAATTTAATTATCACTTTAATTAATCATTAAAGTCTCGTTACTTTCCTATTTAGAAGTAAATTAATTTGTTTCCTAATTAATTACTAATAATAATTAATAATACTTTTCTTCTCATAATTATTATCATAAATTAACGTTTTTGTCTCTCTCCAATTATAATTTATTGTTTTTCTTCACATACCATTTATTAGTATTAATAATGTTGCACTCTTTGCATACCCTAAACCAGGTCCAACCACTAGACCTCTAAGCCCCCCATTAAAATTTTTATTATTATAATTTAGAGGTTTTGTTTATTATTATTATTATTATTAATATTTTTCAACTCTGGATTCGCGGCCCAAACAGATAGCTCAACCCAGAATGTCAGCCCGATCTAAAATTGTCTGTCCAAACAGAAAACCATGCTGGTCTCCGGGCCTAACTTAGGCCCAACGCTGCTTGGCACCGCCAGTCCTGGCCGCGACCACCCAAAGAACCCTTCAGTCCTGGCCGTCACCACGGCGGGAAAGAACCCTCCAGCGTTAATCAACAGAAAACCCAAAGAACCATTCCCAACGAAACAAAACTCTTGACTGAGAATTTCCCCAAATCAAAAACCACTTGTTAAACTCCCAAAATGCAAAAATTGAATCAAAAGAATAGAAAAAAAATTCCCAATTCAAAACCCTAATCCTAAAATCATAGAACGAAAGGAACCCTAAAATCAGAACCCCCAAATTCCCAATTTTAGAACAAGCTCTGGAATCCTAAAATCAAAACTCAAATTGCAAGAACAATTTGAAATCAGAGTAACCCTAAAATCAAAAATCAGAAGAGGAATCAAAATCATCCACCCAAATTACTAGTCTCACGCAAGAACAGAAAACCAAAAAAATCTCCAAACGAAACCCTCGCCGCAACATGTAGAGGCTCTCTCCGCGGAACGCAGAAGCTCTTGTCGCGCCAAAGCCACGCCTTCGCCATGCCTTATAAGATCTTTTACCCCCGCAAGAACGAAACATAGAAGAAGCTTGAACCTTCTGGGTTGCTTACGATATATGAAGAAAAGAAGAAAAAAAAGGTCGCTCTCCTAATTTCTCACGCGGAACGAAGAACTCTAAACTGGGTTGGATGCGCGATTTGAAGCCAAGACGGGGAAGAAGAGAAAAAAAAACAGAGCTTGATCTAGGATTCCATCCTAATGTGTACAATTAGGATTTTGACTAAAAAAAATTATTATTTATTAAAGAAACGTAAGATAGCATCATTCTGAGTGGTTAAAGTGTTGTTGAATGTTTTGTATGGGTTTTCATGTGACACCCGAGCACTGATGAGGGCGGGGAGTGATCGTCGGTGTAAGAGGCATGGAGTGCAAGAGGCACAGACAAGGAACGGCTCTTGACAGGCTTCCAGTGGAAGGGACACATGTACGAATCGAACATACACCAGAATGAGAGGGATCTAAAGACTGTATAGTATGGGACTATACAATTGAAGGATAGCTTAAATGAATTAATTTGGCTACTCATATCAACAAATGCATTTGCTTTTCGGTATCCTAACCCATAAGAACTCCATGGTTAAGCGTGTTACATTGGAAAGCCTTGTGTTGATGTGTGGGGGCAGTCAATATTCCCTATAAATTAGGGGTCTTAAAAATAAGGCAGTCTTGTGACTTTGGTGTTTTTATTTAAAAAGTAGTATTATTGAGTGTACACCTTAGTTATAACATAATTGTAATATTATTTTATTTATATTAGGGTGTAGAAAGGAAAAACATAAGATTCAGAAAAATAAGGGTCTTAGAAATAAGGTAGCTTTGTGACTTTGGTGTTTTTATTTGGAAATTAGTGTTATTGAGTATATGTAAGAATAGTTAAGCCTGTTTCCCTTACCAAGAGGGGGTGAATTTGTTTTTAATAAATTTGCTTTCTTTTTCTATCTTTTTGGAAATCTTTAGAATGATCTTTATCTTACAATACAATAAAGAAAACAATGTAGTAAAGAGTTAAAGGATAGAAAACAAACACAAATTTTTATATTGGTTCGACCTCACTGCCTACATCTAGTGTCTTTTCAATCAACCTTAGATTGAAAGTCAATGCACTATAAAGATTTGAGTTAATACAACAAGACTTACAAAGCACACCCTTAAATGTAATCTCCTTACTAACTCATAAATCTAATATAGGCAACACCCCTACAAAAAAAACAATCATCTTCTCTGTTGTACCCCTTTGAGACCCTTCTCAAAGTCACATGAACCACACGTTCTTCTTCCTGGCCACACGCACAGGGAAACCACAATCCAAGATTGTAAACAGAGTTCTGATCAGGAAAGAAAACACCTTGATGTGCAGTAGATTGATCAACCAATAAACGTCCAATGTTATTCTTCAAGAATCCTTCAAAATCACCAAATATTTTGTATCTTGATTCTTGGAGCACCCAACGCACCTACAATCTTTGTTCTTGACTAACTAATATCAGATATGAAATTTCAGAATGATCAAACGTTCAAAAGTTTTTAATGTAGGATGCAATGCGTGATTATATAATTTTTTTATGTCTGATGCATTTTAATCGATTACGAAAATAATGTAATCAGTTACACTTTTAACATAGTTACATCAGAATTACATTAAAACAGACTTAACTGATTAAGCATTTAATGTAATCGATTGCACATAAAATGTAAGTCAAAACATATGAAAATATGACCGTTATGACAGTTAAGACTTATCATCAAAACAATTTTCAATGTGTACCAGATTTAATTGATTACGTAAATAGTGTAATCGGTTAAGTACTACACTTAGACAATTTTGAAAACTTTTTCTTCACACAACACAACACAACACATTTCAAACAGGTGTTTAACAAAGGCACGAGCTTTAATCAATTATACATATAATGTGATCGATTAAAACTTGTAGCTTGTCACAGTTTAAGCATTAGCTATCTGATGAACTTAATTGGTTACATAATCACTGTAATCGATTACTTTATACAGATAATGCATTGTGCAAGTGGTTTTAACATATTAAAATATGAGTATGCACACAATAGATGTAAACATATGTATGATCATAACAAGTATGCAAATTGTAAGATCCGGGAAAAATAGGAGTTTTAAAAATAAAGTAGTTTTGAGACTTTGAATTTTGTTTGGAGATTAATGTTCTTGAGTTTATGTTTTTGTTAGAACATAATTGTTATATTATTTCTTTATTTTTATATTTTTGCCTAGGGACAAAATGATCTTTTACTTATATTTAATTGTTGTAGAAATTAATTAAGAGAGGGTGTAAAAAGAAAAAGTATGTAAATTAAATAATCTGAATATTTAATAAAATAATATCTTTTGGAAGATTTAGTTTTTGTTATTTAAAAAAAAATTAGTTACATATCTGATTTGTTTATATATATATATATATATATATATATATATATATATATATATATATATATATATATTAATTATAGTTATTTATAAATTATTTGTTTATATATAATATATTATATTATAGTTATTTTTGGTTACGTGTTTAAATATAATATATTATATTATAATTACTTATATATAAAATATTATATTTGGTTGATATTATTTTTGGTTAATATTATATTAGTTTAGTATAAGAATGATATGGTATTAAAAGTTAATATTTTATTATTTGTAGGTAGGTTGTTTTTTTTATTTTTTTGAGTTATTATTATTTTATTTGTTTAATTAGATATAAGGGAGTGGATAGAATTTTATTTTTCTGCATGCTCAGAGACTTGGGTGTAGTGTTTTGTATTAAAAAGGTTTTATCTTTTAGGTATGCAACACATAAAAAATATTGAAGTAAAATTTAACAGAAAAACTGGAGGATACTACGAAGGAGATATTCAGTACCAAATACATAGAATAACTATATTTATAAATTGTTTGGGAATCCTAGCCTAGTGGCTTTCTACTTATGGAGCATTGTGAGAGGGATCGGAAAAAAAAAAAGCCTAGTGCCAATCCGAGAGAGAAAGAATTATTATTTCAACAAGCACAACTAGAGTGTCTTGGTGGATCAGTGAGTTAAAAACCGTAAAGAGTAATAAGTGTATCGTGAACAAATCTTTGGATTCTAGGTAAGAGGAGGAACCAGTTATATTTTAACACATGGTTGATTTAGGGTTTTGATGAGTATTTTTATGTTATAAGGAAATATTTTGTGATGTGGTATAATATTTGTTCTATGCTTGTGAATCATTGTAAGGGGGTGACTAGAATTATCATGTGTGTTTGGGGTTGGGTGATGTTGTGGTTACCATTATTGTTGTTATTTCCATTCGTATATAAATGTATATATATTGTGAGGTGTGCATTTCGGTTTGCATGGGAGTGAGTTGGGAGAGATACATCTAATGCATATTAATATAAGTAACCCTTGTTATGTGGATTTTCGAGTTGTTGTGGGAGGGAGTTTTAGTGAAGCGACTAGAGATTTGTATAGTATACATGTTGTTTTAGTCGGTATATATAAGTTAAGATATGGTATGAATAATTTTTATAATTTAATATGAGGGATTGAGGGATTATTATGTATGTAAAATAAATTATAAAAGTTGAATATTTTTATGCGTTGTGGTGATATTTTATCGTAGTAATTTTATATGTTTTTGTGGTGACTTATTGATGTGGTAATATGCTTATAAGATGTTGTTGTGGTGTTGTATATGAAGTCATATTTTTATATGGTGTAGTAAAATCTTGTGTTTGATGAATTGATATTTATCATTGAAGATTTTGAGTGAAAAGTGTTGAGATTGTGTTTAAATCGATGATTGGTTATGGAATACATATTAGTGAGGATGGGTATTAGTTTGTGATCGATGAGTTAATATATAGTATTGAGACTATGCATGAAACGGTGATGAGCAGAACGTGTTGAACATTATGATGAGGGAGCACTGTATATTTGATAATGGTGAGATAAACTTTATGATTGTTAAGCAATGCATGTTGTTGAGAATGAGTATTGATGTGTGATGAGGACATGAAACTATGTTATTTCCTTGTACTATCGTCGGTCATGTTTGAGTTTTTCGTACTGTGCTACGATAAGAATGTGATGTAGTGGACTCCCTTTTACGAGATAGTGATTCGAGTGTCACTTCCCTCTGCGCGAGGAGGTGGATGTCTCGCCCAAAAGGCTTTTCGAAAGGTCGGGGAGATAGGTCAGAAGTTGCGATGGAAGACGACTCGAATTGCCCTATTGAGGAACAAGTACCTGTTAGTGATAACAGATCATGACGACACAGTATAAGAAAACGACATTGGTTCATGAATGACTTAAATGTGATTATAATGTTGTGATGAAATATGTTTATATGATTATATTATTTTTTTGATTAAAATGAATATGTTTTGTTGTGTGTTATGATATTTCTGGTTGCTCACCCTGAAAGTTGTGGTTGTGGTTTCCACCTACGATGATCGTACTTGTACGAGAGTAGATGGCATTGCAGATAAAACTGGATTGAAGTAGCTGACGTGAGAGTTGGGATATCTGAGTTCGGGGATTTATTATTTATTTTTAAAAGTTTTCTGATTTGATACTTTTATGTAAAATTGATATTCTAAGATTTTCAAACGATATTTATAGTCATGATTTAATTTCGCCTTTAAATTGAATATATTATAAAAATGTTTTGAAAAAAAAAATTATACCGTGACATTCCGAAAAACCGGGGTGTTACACAAATTACACAGTTCAAACAATATTATGCAAATTACTCAGTTTAAGCAATATATGTTTGAAACATAAAGACACATTTATATTGTCGTCATGGAAACATATATGTGTTGTCATCATCAAAACCAATATATGTGTTGTCATCATAAAAAACAAAAACACATAAGGGGTTTGGTTTTAGCATTCACATTGCTCCCCCTACACATTTGTTATAACATAATTGTTATATTATTTTATTTATATTTTGACCTAGGGACATAAGGGTCTTTTACACTTTATTAATTAGGTGTACAAATTAAAATACGGGATGTATTAAGAAAAATCATGCAAATTAAATAATATGAAAATTTAATTAAAAATGTATTATATAAATCTTTTAGAAGATTTAGTTGTTATTTTAAAAAGTGTTTGAGAGAAAATAGAAAATATAATCTTGGTGAGTTTAGAGATTAAAAGAGACATTATTATTAGAAAAATCATTATTAGATATTGTTAGATATTTTAAAACATATCTTGAGATATTATTAAATATTATTATTAGATAATAATAATAATAATAATAATAATAATAATAATAATGTATAAAATTGATAAATTCATTATAATAAATTAGAATAAAAATATTAAGATAAAATATATTAGGGATTTATCATAATTAATTACCGTTAAAGATAAATTTCTTTTATCTTATTTATATCTTTTTTTTAGTTGGTTGTTATTACTTCTTATGAACTTTTATTATAACTAGGGTACCTTAGGTATATTTCACACATAATTGTAACTATATTAGAAACCTCTTATAGAAACTCTGACCATTAGGAAAATAAGACAAAAACTTTGAAAATGAGAGGAAAGGGGAGAGAGTGAAGGAGAGAGTGCAACTACATTAGAGAATATCTTTGGTCATAGAGAAATCCTTATGATTGATCAAGGTATGTGGAAGCTTACTTTATTTTATTGTATGATGAATGTGATATATTCTTTATTATTTTTATGAGTATAAGAAAGTTTACCTTTGTTTTATTGTATGATGAATGTGGATATATTTTTTATTATTTTTATGAATATGGAGAAAACTGTGTGATGAAGATGGATATACTCTTGTTTATCTTTATGAGTATGGGAAGCTAACCTTATCTGTATTGGTTTATTTAATTGTTAGTATAATTGTGAATGCTTGAACGATTATTGGATGGTTGTGCTTTGTTTGGGTGATTTATGAATTTTAGAAGTAAATAATGTAGTAAAAATTAAAAAATTTTGTTCAGAATTAAACTGAAATTCGGTTTTCCAAGTTAGTTTGCTAGCATCTCCTGTTTTTTGTTCAGAATAAGCTCAACGAGAATCGAATCTCCAACCTCTACAATAAATGGGTCTAGTTCCTAAAATAATGTTGGTAAGAATCTATTTTTAAATATTCTTTGAAAAAAGTAATATTCTGAAAAAAAAGAAAAAAGAATCTGCATCAACATCCACATATTCCTCGCCAATCGCGATTATCAAGTGCTGACAAACCTACTACACCCAAATCATAGTTGTCAATTTCCTACCGTGGGATAGATCCAACGGTGCAAAAAGCACATCATTTTTTTACGACAAAACAACAAAGCACACATTTCGAAGTATAAAAAGCCTCAGTCACGTCTTTCCAGCCTGGCTTCATACCATGTTGTTCATTGCGGGGTCCACAACCCAACTAAACCACCACAAAATTCCAAAAATACCCCTCCACCTTCACAAAAAATACACTCCAAAACTTTTTCTTCTCTGGTTTCCATTCCTCCGTTTCGTCACCATGCCACCGACACTCTCATTCACACTTACACACTACCTCACTTTGTTGGTGGCGATGCTGTTAGTCGTCGTCGAAGCAAATTTTCCGGCAACCGGAATCGCCAGTGAGCTTCCGACGTTCCGCGAAGCGCCGGCATTCCGCAACGGAAGAGAATGCCGCAACCGAGCGCACGGAGAGTCCGTCTTCCACATCGCGATGACGCTGGACGCGACCTACCTCCGCGGATCCATCGCTGGCGTGTTCTCCGTGCTGCAACACACGTCGTGTCCGGAGAACGTTGTATTCCACTTCATCGCTACCACGCACAGACGGGCGGAGCTCCGGCGCATAATAACGACGACGTTCCCGTACCTAGCCTTCCACCTCTACCACTTCGACGCGAACCTCGTGCAGGGCAAGATCTCGTACTCTATCCGTCGTGCACTGGACCAGCCGCTGAACTACGCGCGGATGTATCTAGCTGACTTGCTTCCTGCGAACGTCCGGCGAATTATCTACTTCGATTCCGATCTCATCGTCGTCGACGACGTGGCAAAGCTCTGGAGAATCGACCTCCACTCCCGCGTGCTGGGCGCGCCCGAATACTGCCACGCCAACTTCACCAATTACTTCACGCATCGCTTCTGGTCGAACCCGAGCTACGCGGCGTCGTTTAAGGGACGCGAAGCGTGCTACTTCAACACCGGTGTGATGGTGATTGATCTGTGGAAGTGGCGCGAGGGAAGATACACGGAAAAGCTCGAGACCTGGATGCGTATCCAGAAGCGGAACCGGATCTACGAGCTCGGATCGTTGCCACCATTTCTGCTTGTGTTCGCCGGTGATGTGGAGCGCGTGGAGCACCGTTGGAACCAGCACGGTCTCGGCGGCGACAATCTCGAAGGTCTCTGCCGTGACCTTCATCCCGGTCCGGTGAGCCTCCTCCACTGGAGCGGCAAGGGGAAGCCGTGGCTGCGAATCGATTCCAAGAAGCCTTGTCCATTGGACAGTCTTTGGGCGCCGTACGATCTCTTTCGCCACTCTCCCTCGTTGTTCTCCGATTCGTAGTTAGGGTTTTGTCGAAGTCGCATGGTTTTGCTGTGGGGACTGATTCACTAGATTGCTGCTCCTCCGGCTTGAATGAAGGGTGCGGTATGAAATGACACGTAAGGGCACGCGAGTGTTATTGAAATTTCTTGACGCGTGGTTGAAGGGTGACGCATGTGTGTGTTTGGAGCGTATGATACGATACGATTGGTGTCATCGTACCATGGATTTGGATGAAGATAATTGGATATGTACAGTACTCCGAGGTAGATACTATACTATAAAGTATTAGTGGCAGGGTATGTGCATCCTGAACGGAGGATTCTTCGGTTAAGTTGTAGCGTTCTTTAGTTATTACTGATAAATAAATGAAGTGTGGCTGGAATGGTTGAAATGGCAAATTATCATTGCGTTTGTGTGAGAGAGAAAAATACAGAATTAAGATTTTGTTCTTTTTGGTAATTTTAAAATAGGTTTAATATTTTAATAGGTTTTTATTTTCGTTTAAAATCTTAAATAGGTTTATATCTTTCTTTACATCTCAAATAAGTTTTTATTTTTATTAAATTAATATAAATAAATCCTTTCATGTGGCATGGTGACAATGTGATGTATCATTAAAAACATCGGTCAATTTTATTTTCTTAAATTTTAAATTAAAAAATTAAATAAACATTCGAAATACAGGACAAAGTTGGAAAATCTCGTTGATCCCTTTTGTCTGCAATTACGAAATTAGAAATGAAACTGGGGACTAAAATTTATCAAAAATGAAATTGGGGAATTTTAGAACTCGTTTGGATCATTTAGAATAATAAGAAAGGAAGAAGGGAAAAGATTTAGCAACCTTAAAATGTGGACAATTTGTTTGAGGAAATCTGGATTTGGTTAGAAATCAGCATAGGAATTTGAACTTGAATAACCAATCTTTTGGCTCATGAAGTTGGGAATTTGAACGAGCACCATAGGATATCCTTGGGAACTTGAATAACCATAGGATATATATTTTTATTTTATTTTTTGCTTGAAAGCACCAAACTTTAATGGGTAGGATTAAGAGAAGCATGTCACCTCTTTCTCATTGCACATGGGAATTTGAACGAGCACCATAGGATATCCTTGGTTGGATCCTTCCAAATCATGTGAACTAAGGGGGTGTCCATTAATGACAGTTAATCTTCTTGAATTTGATCCAGAAACAACCAAGGCAGAGAAGTATTCGATCCACAGATTGAATTAAGAAGAGAACAACGCAGAAGGTTGAGAGAGATTGAATTGGGGGAGCAACATTGTCTGCTCGAAACTCCAACCACCTAACATAAGCAGTGTGAAACCATCCTGTGATCTCTGAAGCTTCTGGAAGGTGCAAGTTATGGTTGTGAAAGTAGCGCCACCCTTTGAAATGAGAAACCAGTTGCAATTGCAAAATCGGAAATTAAATTGGGGGTATTGGAGTTTTAGGGTTCATCTCTACGTTATTGTTTGAGTGGATGGGGACTTTCAGTAAAAAGTTAAAGGTTAAATATGTCTTTTGGTCCTCATATTTGTACCTAATTCTCAATTGGGTCCTCATATTTTTTTTTGTCCCAATTGAGTCCAAATACTTGTTAAATTAAAGCAATTAAACTCTCTTCGTTAATTTTAAACTAACACCGTCTAAATGTGATTACATGGATGTAGACATTAATAGGTTATTTATATTCATTCAATTACCTGGGAATTTATAAATGTTATATGATGTGGTATTATCTTATATTATTTAATTATAAAAAGTGTTATTTCCTTCCTTCTTCCTTTCATTCATTAATCCTGTCAAGGCCTTGATTCCCACAACTACCGTCACCATCACTACTCGCCGTCGGAGATAGTCGAGGTGCAGGAATCCAATCTAAAAAAAAGAAAAAAAAAACAAAAACCCACTTCGAACCCTAACCCCCAAAATTCTGCCACCAATCATCAGGCAAGAAACCACGAAACACACCCCAAATGCAAATCAAAACGCTACCGCAGTGGCACCCACAACCAAGAAGAGGCGTCAAAATTGAGTGCCTCTTCCTTCAATGTTATAACTTCAACTTTCCTCCATAATCACAAATTTCCCACATAGTTTGGCATAGATGGCAGCCAACCCAACACCCAATATTCTGATTCCCCATTTTCAAGTTATCAAAGTAGAACCATATTCTTCATAAGAGGACACCCATGAATCCAAACACCATTAATCAGACGAAAAGCAAGAAGCCGTAAAATCAAAGACATGACATAAACAAACAAAAGCAAATTCCCACAATAAGAATCACTCCAAAGAACAGAAGAACATGCCAAGAAAGAAAATTTAGAAGAGGCAGTGACAGTGGATAGAGAGAGGCACCTGCAGAGGAGGGTTGGGGGATACGGTGAGGAACATTGTGAGTGAAGATCATAGAAAAAGGAAGCAGAAGGTAGAGAAGTAGAGGAATAGGAGGATGGTAGAAGAGAGAAACAAGTGATGAAGAGAAGAAGAAGTGAAGTGGCCATTGAAAGTTGAAGAAGCTAAGAAAGGTGCGTTAGGAGGACCCTGGTGGTGGAGGGAAGGAAGATCACGGGGGAGATTTTCGGGATTGTGGTGAGGAGTTTTTTAATCTTCGCATGAACCCATAAGAAACCAAACCCTTGAAAGACAACGAACAAGAAATGAAAAGGCTGACTGGTGAAGACTCCAGAAGAAGAGAAATTTATGTGAAAGTTATCCACATGGAATGCTTCATTATAAAACAGATTATCCATTAAATTTGATACACACTGTCACGTCAACTTAAATAAATTACAACTCAGCATTTGCAAACGGCGTTAGTTTAAAATTAACGGAGAGGGTCTAATTGCTTCAATTTAACAAGTATATGGACTCAGTTGGGACAAAAACAAAATATGAGGACCCAGTTGAGAATTGGGTACAAATATGAGGACCAAAAGATATATTTAACCAAAGTTAAATGAGATTTTCCAACTTTACTATTTCTTTATTTATATTTCCAATATGTTTATTTAATTTTTTAATTCAAAATTTAAAAAACTAGAATTGGTCCACCTTTTTAATGACACGTTACACTATTATCATGCCACGTGATACACTCGTTAACACTGTTTGATAAATTTAACGAAAATGATTTATTTGTATCAATTTAACAAAAATAAGGACTCAATTA
This sequence comes from Vigna radiata var. radiata, assembly GCF_000741045.1. NCBI lineage: Eukaryota > Viridiplantae > Streptophyta > Magnoliopsida > Fabales > Fabaceae > Vigna > Vigna radiata. The sequence goes on along the minus strand of NC_028361.1, from coordinate 17,131,800 downwards.
AAATTGAGATGTCAAAAAAAATAAAAACCTATTTGAGATTTTAAACGAAAATAGGGACCATTAAACCTTTAAAATAATAATGTTAAAAGTTTAATTTTTTATTTAAAATGGAGAAAATGAAAAAACTCCACGACTGATTTTAGGTATTATTATATCAATTTTTTCGTCCACATATAAAATAACTGATTTTAGTGTTAAATTCGTTTCTTTATTGAAGTTAAAAATATAACTTATTTGTAAGTTATCAAAAAAAAATTTTAAAAATTATACAAAAATTTCTATGAAGTAATTAAAAAAAATACTTTTGAATTTTTTTTAGAAGTGTTATTGTATGTAGTGATAAGGAATTTATTAATTTTAACTCGTTCTATAATGGTGAGTCGGTGGAGTCTAAATTATTCTATAAAGACTTATATAAAGTCAAGCTTAAATGGATTGGATTAACTTACTTTGTTATTGCTTAAGAAGAATTTAGTATATTTTATTTTATTAAATGTTTCATTTACATACCATATTTATATACTCTTTAATAGTTTTCTTTTACTTTAATGAAAACTTAATAATTATTCAATTATCTTTTAATCTTATTTAACATAATTTCATAATTAATTTTTAGACTCATTCTATTGACTACCTTTGTCATATCTCTCACAAAACACTCAAGCACTCATTGTTTGTATTATGGTATTTGACTCTTCTCTCTTTTTTCTTGGTACTCAAAACATAAAGCTCTAATACCACTTTATAAAAAATTAAAACCGTGACACACAAATAATTTCACTTTTTAGATTCAACTATAGTGTACTTTTCATTGAATGTTGTGGGTTCTATAAATAGCCGCAAACAGTAACAACCATATAAAATAAAAACTCGAAAAACCAAATCTAAATGCATTGAGCTTTGCACAGTGGCCAAACAAAATAAAACTAAGGTTTAATAAGTTCGGAGGTCCCTATTTTTGCAGATTCGTTTCAATTCGGTCCTCCTATTTTGGAAGTGTTCAATTGGGTCCCTAATTTGATAAATCTGATTCAATAATATCTTTTCCGTTAATTGTTGTGAACGGCGTTAACTTTCTTGCCTGATGGCATGTTGATGTGTCCTTTATATGTAATGTGGCACAGATGAGGATATTATGTGGATTTATTTTATTAAAGTTATATGGGTCAAACCAAACCTCATTTATGGGTGTCTTCTTCACTGGCCTCTCCATCTCCCTCATACCTTAGCAACACCCACGCGCCACTCCAGATCTATTGTCCCCCAAACCCTGAACATCAAACCCCAAAAACTTCACGCCACGTTACAGTCCTTGACAGCATCTCCATGGCACCACCCACTGTAAAACCCTCAAGAAGGCTGGAGTCATATTTTGCTCCATCTCCGATGACAACTACTACGCAGATGGGTCGTTCTGCTACATTTCCAAAGACAGTGCCCGATGTAGATATGCACAACAATATCCACGCTCAATTCCTTAGGAAAAGTAAATAGTCAGAACATTGGGGAAAATCAATGGTTAAAGTACTCCCTTGGAAATAATGCCCTTTTGACAATTTGAGCCCCTTTACAAATACATAAACTATATCACAGTAACTAGGTAGAAGCAAGGAGACTACATACTTAATGAATCGATTATAAGCAAAAGACACCCTACGTCTTTTTTCTGTAGCGGTTGAACAATCATGTAACCCAAAACATTAAAGTAAATTGAGTTAGTGAGTAATATGAAGGTAAAACTCAAGAAATCAAATTGCAAACCTTGAACAGTTACAGAAAATGAATCAGAGTGAGAAAACGCAGAAAGATTTGAATTACCAACATTGACAACGATATAATCTTAACCAACAGAATCCGACTACAGCGGCACATGTGCAGGAGCCAATTGGGATGGTTAGGGTTTTCTCGAAAAAAATAGGTCGAAATTTGGAGCTTCCACTTGTTCGCATAAGAAAAGAAAAAATGTTCATTCGGATTCAATCAAAGGATTTGGGGAAAACAAAGCAATGCCAGATAATTTCCTAAAGGAACCAATGGTACACTATCACTCACATTTTTTCGAAAAATATCAGTTACTGCTTCAAATTTCTTACCTGTTCAAATCTTTGCTACCAGAAAACCACCACCTTTCCAGACTACCTTGAAACTGTCTTTTGTCATCACTAGTCTCACAGTACGCCCTGGAGAGCGATGACGGGTTAAAGAGGGAGTGGTTGCCAACAACATCACGGCGATGACAGCGAAATCCCTATCGGCGGAGCGAAAGATGGTCGTTGGGGAAAGGGTTGAGACGGTGGCACGGGAAAGAGACGACGCAGATCTCTTCGACGAAGCCACTCAGGCAGTGGGGGCTAGTGGCCTGCGATGAGAGGTGAACGACGATGTTCCGTGTTGAATTCATGTTTTTGACAAAAATAAATTAAATCCACACCTCACTATCCACGTTACAAATAAAGGACACGTCAACACGCCACTAGACAAGAAAGTTAACGTTGTTCACAACAATTAAAGAAAAGATATTATTGAATCAAATTTATCAAATTAGGGAACCAATTGAGCACTTCCAAGATAGGAGGACCCAATTGGAACAAATCCGTAAAAATAGGGACTTCCGAACCTATTAAACCTAAAACTAACACAGTAACCAACCAAAATAAAAACCAGATCAAAACTAACAGATCCCGCAACTAAACACCAAAAAATATTTAAAAATAAAGATTCAAAAAAAATTACTAAACTACTCAAAATTTAAATTTATCCCAACCGGATATACTACATAGACATAAAGAAACAAAATTTTGATTTTTGGCGAATTTAAACTAGGATAATTTGTTTGTAGAATAACATAGTAAAAAGAAGTTTTTACATTCTATTTTGATAAAATTTCTTATTGTAGTAAACCTTTTTTTTTTCTTTTCTTTCCTGTTTTGATTCCCTTGCACTTTAAGGACAAGGTGTCATGGGAAAGGGGGGAAATTAGGACGACTTAGGGTTTAGAAAACCTTTATGGAACGTTTCTTTATAGTTATGTTTACTTATATCTCATTTTAAAGCCCTTATACATCCAATTCGAAAAGATCACTGAAAACTTTGCTTTAAAATAATCATTTTGAACTTGGTAGCATGAGTGGTTTTGAGCTATTTTAACTTGATTTCCTTAACTTCATTCCATCATTTTAGAGTACATTTTACATTCATCCTAATCCCCCGTTGTTTATTAATCGTTTGAGGTGATCATAAACTCAATTTAACTACAAAGTGATTTACATTTCCTTGGATTGATACCTTAGTTGGCTTCCTAGTCTAGCTAACACTTGTTAAACGATGTTCTGGGCTAAATTTTGAGATAGAATGTGTCAAAATGGTGTAAAGAAAGAATGAATGAGTAATTATATTCGATGGTGTTATAGTGTTTAGATATTATTATATAGAAATAAACATTCATAAAGTTTGATATTAAATATAGTTACATATGTACTTAGTGTTATATACGGGAAAAAATGGATATATGATTATGATAATTATAAGATTATGATAATTTCGTTGTAATTGTTTCAATATATATATATATATATATATATATATATATATGACATGTATATGTATATATTTATCTTGTGTATAAAATGTTAAATTTAAATATTGAAGAATTGGTTGCACTAAGATATATCGGAGCAGGGGATGTTGCAAATGCTCTATATGCATGATAGAGACCCGAGAGTGGAAAAAAGACTTGGTTTATTTAAAGTTTTTGTGCTATAAATTTTAGAAACAATGTAATTGTGTTTATTTTATTTCTTTATTTATTTTATTAATTTCAGAATTATGTAATTGGAAAATATTTTTGGTAAAGTTAGGACTTTGTTTTAATTCAGCCTATTTTAAATGCCAATGTTTTTAATTAATAGCGTTTTTCGTGCTATGAGAATTTGCAAAACTCTTAGGGTTCTTAAATTAGATTCAGTGACACTGAAAGCCCTTTCTTCGATTGATTTTCCCTTACTTAAAGTCCTACATCTTTGCTGCATTGAGATTTTAGATGGAGATCTTCAACTAATTCTTTTTGCATTGAGGAAGAGGGAAATAATTGAAAAGGCGGAACGAAAAAAATGGAAAGAAGGGTTAGAGAGTGAGAAATCAAAGAGATCATATCAACGACATGGGAAGAAAGAGTAAGCAAACTAATTTGGGTAAAATTAAGGAAACTGCCACGCCAATTGACCTGAGATTGTCACGTAATTTAATATTGGCTAAGGTGGACATTTTATCGTTAGCGTTTTCAACGCTATCAGCAAAAATGACCAACTTGAACCATTTTTTACAAAACATGGGACCACTATGAATAACTAAAAAAATAAGAGGACCACTTTGAACACAATTAACAAAATTAGGGACCAAAATTGGTATTAAGCCTTAAAAAAACGTAACAGCTAGATCCCAAATTTTTTATTTTTCATCTTATTTTATTTCAAGTTCAGGCCTTTACTTCCTATACCCCCTTTATAATTTCTACACCTCAATACACAAAATGAAAATACATTCTTACCCTCAAGCAAAAATATTAATACGATAAAACAAAGGTTTCTCATAAATCTCTTTCCTTGGGATTTGAACTCATTCAGAATATGAAACATCACAAATTTAACAACCATATAATAACATTTGTTACATTTATATCAATAAAATAAATAAGTAACATAACACTTTATGTTCTACTACTCTCATTGACTGAGCTACAACACCTTGTGAAGTCACCCAAATTCTAATAAAACATACAGAAGCCTTATTACAATATTGTCCATAAGCCCTACATTTTCTTGGGTCTTACAAATTACATTATCAAAAAGAAGATTATAAATTACAGAAAAATCTTAAACAAAGCCCAGTCCAATTTCTATATAAAGACACTTAGAGAAATACATTAGGGGAGTTTGGAAACCTTTTAGGGGTTCAAATTCTGTTTTTTCTCTCTTCTCTCTCTTTTTCTATTTTCATGTTATTTTTACATTTTGAGGAGTGTTAAGCCTTTGGGATTCTGTTGTAATTTCTTAATTATATTTTAATGTTAGATGAATAAATTTGTTTGTTATTTTTATTCTAATTATGATTTATTTTTATGGTCTTTTTGCTTCTTAATCAAGTAAAAGTAATTACTTTTACATTATAGCAAGTTAACATGGTGTTAAATCTACATAACATATCAATCATATGAGTCCAAGGTATTTTGTTTTAATTGAGAATTTACTTTGATTAAAATTAGAAACTTGCATGTGATTGAATGAGTTTTTGCCAATAATTGATAAGGTACTTTAATAAAAGGTGAAAACTTTAACAAAAACTAATCAAGAATGTACTTTGGTTAATTATCTTTTTACTTGATGTAAGAGGTAAAAGAATAAACATGATTAGGCATAGTCATATATAATTGAGAATGTACTTTAGTTAGATTTACTAAGATTAATCTACAAAATTCTTGCTTTTAGTAGTATTAATTTGATCGTGTCAACGACAATGTTATCAATGACCCACTTAGATAAACTCCTATATCTTGTCACAGAGGGTTGAACACTCCTCCATTGTATGTCCCAAGTTCTGCTGGTACTGACAATGCTTCTTATTATTAGCATTCCTTGGGATAGACTTTCTCTTCATGGGCAGGAAAAGGTCAACACTCAATGCCTTCTCTAGAATCCTTGCCCTTGGCGCATTCAAGGGCATTTGAACTTTGACCATCGAGGAAGATCCTTCGGTCGGAAGTTGTTCCCCTTATCAGCTCTAGTGACCTACTTCTCCCCCTTCTTCTTCTCACAACTCGTGCTCGTGGCTTTCTACTGCTATTTGTTGTGGTACTTTTGCATGTCTTCAACTCGCATAAACTCTTCAACCCATTCATCAACTCTTCCATAATCTTTGTTGGCTTTATGCAAAGACTATCAGGATTTATCTGGCTCTTAAGGCTATAGTGATATGATGCAGGGCAAACTCCATGCTCATGTCATTGATTTGTCATGTGGTTTTACTACACTAGTCCATGAAAGCCTATAGAGACTCATCCTTCTCTTGCTTCGTGCTGACGAGCGATAATGGTCTAATTTTTAGTTCAGATAGTCACATATTACCAATCAAACAAGGTACAAATGGTAGAAAAGTTATCTATAAAGTTAGATGGTAGAGAGTTGAACCACACAAACACTTCTAAAGACAAAAAAAAAGAAAAGACTTTGCACCACAAGAGATTGCTTGTCATGCAGAAGGCCATCAAGTTGATCCGTCACATGTCTCAAACTTTGAGAGCTTCCACTCAGGCATGAACGTCTCCATAATGGCTACAACTGTTGTGGATGGACTTACAAACAACATTATATATGTTAAGATTAAAATTGGATTGTCTTTCATTCCTTATACAGTCAACACTCACATTAGAAATAATTATATAGTAGATATTAAAATTACAAAGAAAAGAAGAATACAACATTAATAAATCAAAGAAACTACATGCAAGAAGGGAGAAATATCTTCAATCCTAGAAAGAAGGCTTCATGCATAAAATACTTCTTATTTTTGTTGTTTTTAAATATTTTATGATTTAATTTTCAGAACTTTCTTTTCTTGTCAGCAATTTTCCGCGCTTGAATCCAAAAGAAAATGCTCTCGAACGGTGCTTGCTTGGTCACGTGTGCAAGACTGGGACAAAAAGCTTAATTTATTATGCATATCAACATCAAGTTCACCAATAAGTCACAGCACTCACTTACACTCACAGAGTAATGATAGCCAAAACTCCCACCGTTTTTGTACAGTAATTAGGATTTTCTAATTTAGATTCTTTATCAGTTCTCGCACACTCCCATTACCCCTTCCCAACCTTCTATCAACCACAAACAAGAAAGAGTTATTAAAGGTCCTGGCTCAGCATAAACCACCCCCATTTATTAAAACTAAAAGTATAGTATATTTTAATATCTTTCTTTTACAACATTTTAACATTATTTATTTATGTGTTATTATCTAAAATCATTTCAAAAAACAAAATAAAACGTAAATTATTTCAAAATTAAACAACGTAAACGATGTTAAAATATTGATAAAATATCATTATCCAGACTAGAATTTTTTTCGAAACTTAGCCACTGAATTTATTACTCCCTGTCACTCACGGCAGACAAAAACACCTTATTTCCTTAGAATCTTCATTCTCATTCGATCTAATTTCATAGATTGCCCCATTATTATTACATGATTACACAGTCTCCTCCATTTCGCATTTGACAGCAACAAAAACACACACAATGTCTATCTTCCTCACTCTGACACTCTTGAGCAGCATCTTCGGCACCACCATTTCCACCAATCTTCCACCTTCTTTTTCATTCCCATATGGTACGCATCTTCCACACACTTAACACTTCATTTCTTTTATTTAATATATTTAATATTTCATATTCAAAGGTTTGTCGTATCACATCGACTGTGGAAGTCCGACCAACACCACGGATCCGTTCAACACCACGTGGCTGTCGGACCGCTACTTCAGTGGCGGCGCTACCGGGATCGTGTCGGAGCCGCTTAACTTCCACCATGCGCACGAGAAGACTCTCCGCTTCTTCCCAATCTCCTCCGGCAAGAAGAACTGCTACGCCATCCCTTCCCTCCCTCCCTCCCGCTACCTCCTCCGCACATTCGTCGTCTACGACAACTACGACGGCAGGTCCCACCCTCCCTCCTTTGATGTCGCCATCGCCTCCACTGTCGTATTCTCCTGGCGCTCACCCTGGCCCCCGTCCCTCGCCCGCGATGGCGCCTACGCCGACCTCTTCGCTACAATCCTCTCCTCAGAAGCCCTAATTTGCTTCTACAGCCTCGCCACGGACCCGCCGGTGATCTCCTCCATCGAGCTCTTCGCAGCCGATCTGGCCTCCTACGACGCCGCCGCAATCGCCGACAACGGCACTGTGCTTGTCAACTACGGGAGACTCTCCTGCGGCTCCGACCAGTGGGGGCCGGGCTTCTCCAACGACTCCGACCTGTTCGGCCGCTCCTGGCAGTCCGATTCGGTATTCCGAACAGGCCAGAGTAAAATCGTAGCCGTATCGACGCGGAACAGCATAAGTGGGGCTGAGGAAAAGCCGAATTACTTCCCGGAGAAACTTTACCAGACGGCGGTGATGACGGCGACGACAGCAGAGGAGGGAGGTGGGGTTTTGGAGTACGAGTTGAGAGTGGACGCAAAGCTTGATTACTTGGTCTGGCTGCATTTCGCTGAGATTGAAGGGCGGGTGAGAAGGGTTGGGGGGAGGGTGTTTGATGTGTACATAAACGGTGATAATTTGACCAGGGTTGATATATACAAGCAAGTTGGGGGTTTTGCGGCGTTTACTTGGCATCACACGGTGAAAAACTTGAGTAGCAGCGTCTTGAGCGTGAAGCTAGTGGGTGTGGTGGGTGCGCCTCTGATCTGTGGGATTGAGAATTACGCTCTGGTGCCTAGTGATCCTTCAACTGTTCCTCAACAAGGTGAGTGGGCGGGTGTGTTTTTCGACTTTTTTTTCCGGGATTTGAGGGATTGAGAAGTATGATTTTGGTTAATTTAAATTCTGTATGATTTTGGAAATTTGATGCATAGAAGGGATCGGGTTTTGTTTTCTTGATTTGGGGAGGATTTTCTGTTTTTAATTCATATTTTCACGGATGCAAATTGGGAAACTTTGATGACCGTATGGAAATTGACTTCGGATTCATCCATCGCTCTTTCGCTAATAATTTTGTGGGGAATTGATGTCATAAGGTAGTGTTATTGGAAATTTAGTTGGGGTGTTATGATTTACTAATTTTGTGAAATATGCTAACCGATTATTTGGGTGGTTGGTGTGGGCAATTTTTTTCTATAAAAATTATGTGGCGATTATTTTGGTGGATTTTTATTTTGGTAATGATATTTATTTACATCAATGTGCAAGGAGGGACTTGGTCAAAATTTTGTTGACTGGAGAGCAGCCACAAAAGAATTATGGTCACTGAATTACCTTTTCTTTCTTTTTCTATGTTTGGGTGCAGTGGTTGCCATGAAAGCATTGAAAGATTCACTTCGGGTGCCTGAAAGAATGGGTTGGAATGGTGATCCTTGTGCCCCTACTAATTGGGATGCTTGGGAGGGAGTTACCTGCCGTATGAGTAAAGATAATACTGCTTTGGTGATAAGTCAAATGTATGCATTGCTTCCTATTCTCGAAAGTTATTGAGCTTCAAATTGGTTTTTGGAAAGAAGATTATTGCTACGTCTTACTAAAAAAGTCTCTTAATAATTGACATTTGAAACTTTATGCGTAAGGTTAGTAGTGTTGTGGTCGGTTAGGTTTCACATGCTAAGCAAACTGACTACTGAGGGTGGGTGAGTCTAAACTGCTCATGATATGTTGTGGTCATATCATTATATCAGAAAGCTTTTTATAATTCACCAAACTAAGAAAAAGAAATAAAAAAAGGCTTCTTATAATTCACCAAAGAATAGGAAAAAGAAATAAATAAAATCTTATTCCTTTTTTGTACAATAAAAAGTATTTCTCCCTCCTCTTAATTATTCTGCGGATCACCTTTTGGAGCTTATTAGTACTCTTTACCCTAAATAGCTTGGTAGGTAGGGTATTATGGGTTCAACTCATGCTCTCTGAAACTAGAAAAAGAAAAATAATATGGTGGAAGTTACAACTTGTTTTTTGCTCAGACAATAGTTCTTCTCCTACAATTTTTATTTTATCCTTGTTTCAATCTTGATTTCAGTGATTTGGGCAGTCAAGGCTTGAAAGGGTTCATAAGTGGCCAGATTAGTCTTTTGTCAGATTTGGTAAGCCTGTAAGTATCAGCAGCCAAATGTTTATATATACTAGTTTTCTTTCACATCATGCGGTTAAATTGATATGAGGTGCCCTGGTTGTCATGTTATAAAATAGGCATAGTTTCCAGTTATTATTATGTTCTCATTATATTTTGTTTAGCTCATATATTTGTTTTTTCTATGAGAACCAAGGTTTTCAACCCAAGAGTCTATGTAAACTTACAGTTTACAAAGATTCAAAAAACTCAGCTCAAGTCATAAAAGTTTAACTACTGCAAAAATAATATTTTTGTAAAAGTGTTAAGTGTTGTTCTTCTAGTAAGTATTCCAAAATCAACAACACCTTAGTCGTAATCCTTTCACCTTTGATGTCTTATACACCGGGCACTCCTCGTGTCCTTCTAACACGAAATGACAAGAATTAATAGAAACATTATCACAAAAATCAAAAGAACAGAACTCAAATAGAGCTTAATCAGACATTTTGCATTGGGGACAAGAAAACATATTCAGACATCCTTAGGAAATGAAAAACAACAAACAGAATTGTGCTTTAATTACTTAACAGTCCAGTAAAACAAGCACAGTATAATGTCAGTTTGGAAAATACATAAAACACATTAACACAATAGAATACCGGAAAACTTGAGCATAAACAATACATGAAACAACAGAATACATGGAACCTGAGCAGGAATAAAACACGTACTAAACTTGGTTGTATTTGAAACTTGAATGCACAGAATAAAAAGGATTTGAGGAAATCATTGGATTGTGCATTTGGGTTGAAGAGTCATGACCTTGATTTAAAGCCGACAATGTGTTCCTTGATGAGCCACTTCCAGGATATACCAGATCACAATATGCAGAGAATGTATTTTTTGTTTCTTAAAATATCTGCTGAGCTGTATTGGTAGCTAGCTGTGGCATAACTGTGAGGTTTCCATGTGTTTTTTCTTGAAACTGAAATGATGTGCTGAAGGGGACAACTTAAAAATGGTTTTAGGCAAATTGAGTGCATAAATAAAATTTGGTTCTCATAAGTCACTTTTTTAGCCGTCACTAAAGCACTTATGTAGTGGTTTGGGACTAAAACAGGCTAGGAATAATATATGAAATGTAAATAACAAATTATTAGATAAAATCCAGTACATAGTTACTTGGACAACAACTTCTCCTTCCGTGAAACTCAAGATTGGAAGCAATAGGGATGACTAACTAGTTATCACAATACAACTTCTGCTTAACTTCACAAAATTTCAACCCTTGAAGGAGTTGTTAATCTCTAGATCTATATTCAGCATGTGCCCTGAACAACAACACTTTATTTCTTACCGGTCTGTATCTCGGGCCCAAGCGGGAGTGTACTGTATCATTTATTGTCCTCTTAGGCTCTTCACTTGCATAGCCATGCAACCTTTAGCCTAGGGGCTAGTGGTCTGTACCTCAGGCCCAAGCTGGAGTGTACTGTACCATTTACTATCCTTTTAGGCTCTTCACTTGCATTGCTCATGCAACTTTAAGCCTAGGGTACCAATGATCTATACCTCAGGCCCAAGCCAGAAGTACTGTACCATTTACTGTCCTCTTAGGCCATTCACTTGCATTGCTCATGCACCTTTATGCCTAGAGCGCTAGTGGTCTGTATCTCTCGAGCACAGGGAGACATTTGCTACTCTTTGGGCCCATGGTATCATTTAAATCGTCTAGGTGCCAAGATGACCACATTAACTCAGAATTGACCCACTAACGTCACTACCTCCTATATGCATGATGCATAGAGTGGAGGTGGTTGCTGTAGTGGCTGATCATGGGTTAGATAACTACAGTTATGATACGAACAAGGAGGAGGTAGACCTTTTATAAATGGGGGGATGGTTTCTCCTCTGGTAGATCAGACATCGGGGAGAGAGAGAGAGAGAATCAACTGTAACTTGAGTGTCTCCGGTCTAAGTTCCATTTAAGCTTAGACAGGAACACTTATGTTTGCACGAGACAATATTCCCTCCAATGAATATACAATATCTTGTGGTGGATCTTTTGTCCGTGGGACAACCAACCAAATATGCATCATAGTATCCCATAATTTAAGTATGTCCTTTGTCCTTATACAACAGTCCTTGTCCTAGAACCTTTTGTGTATGTGAATTACAACCTGGATCAATATGAGGATTTTGCATGAATAGACTAACAACTCCCACAACCTAAGAAATATTAGGCCTTGTAATACTGAGATGAATGAGTTTTCTCATCAACCTTAAATATCAGGTCCTGTAATATTGAGATGAATGAGTTTTCCCTTTAACCTCATTTATCTTTCTGGATCTGAAAAAGTTTGACCTTGGTCCATTGTCAACTGTTGATTTGGATCCATGAGACTATCAATAGACTTGCAATTTGCCAACACTGTTAATCTTGTCAATATACATCCTGTTAAACTAACTGCCATAAAACAACATAATTGGAAGTCTAATTTATGCCACAAAGGCATATCTTCATCTGGAACATGGTATCCTTTACCAAATGATCATGGTATCCTTGACCAAGGAACCACAACTCCACAATCATGGTCTAAGTAAATAGTTCTTCCAATTGAGTTTTTTCATGGTAGTAGGAGTAGCATTAAAAAGGTAGTAGAGATAGTAAAAGCCATTGAAATGACAAAGAACCGCAAAGAGATTTGTGTGGAGAGGGTTAAAACGCTAAGCTTGAGGAAAGAGAGCCTTGACCAGCTACCCAAGTGTGTTGAACCAAGAAGTCAAAGGCTGAAATGTGTTTAAAAGACATAAGCTAGACAAATGGTGGTGGTCTGGTGATATTCTGACATTGGGAAGGTGACACATGGGACACATATATGATGAGGGCTAATGGAGATTGAGGTGTGGTGGTGCCTCACATAGCTTTTGGTCACTTGATCACTAGGGTTGGGTCACACTTCTCAATGCACTCCTAGATTTGACTGTCAGAAAAAAACGACATATGGTCACTGTATCAGTAAGTTAGTTAGAATTACAAATAGAATCTTATCGAACTAAAATGTAAACATTGATTACTGATCACTGTATGGTCTACCACTCTTGTCATTAGACTCTCTACTCGTGAACTTCTGCAATAGGTAGAGTTCAGTACACTAAAATCTACAAACTCCACCTTGGACTATCATATCTTTCACCTAGAATTACTACTAGCAATCCATGTTCAACATATGCAAATAATGCATGTACTTGCTCTTGAGAATTGGCTTCATGAAGACATTTGCTGGATTCTCCTCGGTAACGATCTTTTTCACTTCAATTCTCTTATGAATATTAAAGAAGTGATATTTGATGTTGGTATGCTTTGTCCTACCATGCTGAATAGGATCCTTAGCCAAACAAATTGCACTCAAAACATCCATTAGATCCTTCAACCAAATGTCATCCTTGGTAACTTTTGCTAATGCAATATACTTTGCTTTAATGATAGACAAAGCTGGTTGGAAAGTAGCTTTCCAACTAACTAACGATTGCCAATATTGAATGTGTAGTCCGTGATTGACTGGCATCCAAGTCTATTGTATAGTCATAGCTTGAGAATCTTGCTACAGTACAATGTGAACCACCCTTAAAGATAATTTCAATGTCCTCAGTTCCCTTCAAGTATCTTATAATCCACTTCATAGATTGCCAATGTTTTTTCCTTTGGGTGCTCAGGTCTACTTACCACACTAGATGCTTGAATAAGGTTTGGTTTAGTGTATATTATCACATACGTTGAACTTCCCACTTCAGTATTATAAAAAACACATGACATGTATTGCTTGTCCTCATTATTTTGAGTACAATTGAGTTCAGAAAGATGTATGCCATGTGTGCGAAATTTTTTCTCATGACTTTAACACCTTCCATTCTATAATGTCTGAGCACCTCTTGAATCTACTGCCTTTGACACATAAAGTACTTCTTTTGGGATCAATCCTCTTGATAACCATCTTAAAATCTTCACAATTGTGTCCATATCTTTCATTTCAGATTCACTACCAATTAGTGATTTCAACCTTTTGATCTCATCCTTTTCACGAAATGCTATCAATATGCTGTCTACATACAACAAGGTAGACAAACTAACCATTCTTCACCTTCTATAATTGACATATGGATCATAAGGACTTTCATTGTGCCCTTGAGAGAAGAGCACATCAAGCTTCTTATACCATTGTCTAGGAGATTATTTCAGCCAATACAGAAACCTCTTCAGTTTACACACCTACTCCTCCTTACCTGCCTCCTCAAAACCCTTTGGCTAACACATTAGAATGCCTTCCTCCAGTTGGCCCTGGAGGAAGGCTGTCTTCACATAGAGTTGTTGGAGTTCTATTTCTTGACTTGCTATCAAAGAGAAAATCTGATTGCGAATGGGTACCTGAAGTTGTAAATGGGTACAATAATATGACAGATTCTGCCAAGAAAGAACTTTAGCAGTGAGTGCAATCTATTTCGCCACCTAAAGTTGTAAATGGGTACAATATTATGAGGTTCACTTGCTAGTTTGACAACCATCACTTTGACTGTATGAATTAATATATTTTTTCAAATATGATCAGCTTTAGTGCTTTCAACTAAACTTGTTTTCTTTGCGTGGCTTCAGTCTTTATATTATGATATGACACATTAGGTTGATGCAATAATGATAAAACGGAAACTATGCTTAATTGTTGCTGTTCTTAACCTCCAATAAATTCCTTTGGTAGTTTTGGGCTAGCCTTGTTGTACAAGCATCATCTTGGCTAGAATTTTGCATTTGGATCTGCTCATATACTTTTGTAGTAGATTGGATTTAATTAAGTTTATGTTTTTAGTATGCGTTTTCCTAGAAAAATTTAGTCATGTTTTTGTTTGTTTCTATCATCAGGTAACATCTCTTCAATTTTACAGGAATTTGAGTTCTAATTTGTTGACGGGTGAAATACCTGCTGGACTAGGTCAAAAATCCCTGATACACCTGTAAGCTTTGAGTTTTTGTTTTGTACAAGTGATGCATAATACTTTAAAGTTCATTCAAAGTTCCCATTTACATTTCTATTCTTTCTATAAGATATAACATATTACTGAAATAATAGAAATAATTATTTAATACTTCTATAAGATATACATTATTGAAATACAAGAGAAAAAGTTATTTAATCACGTTTTTGCATTTAAAATATTTTCTTTTCATGTCGATTCATATGATATTTTTCAGCAATTAGTGTATGTCAAGAGAAACTTTCACGTGTATTCTTATTATTAATTATGAAAAAGTAATTCAATGCAATTATTTAATGATCTTCTGGACAAATTAAAAAATATATTTGATTTGAAAAATGTGTACTTCAGAGTATTTTTCTGAAAGTAAGAAAAGTAGAGAAAAAAAATTCATGGAAATGTAGAAGAGAAATTTATATAATATATGATGGTTATAGTAATAGAAAATAGAAGTGGGTTTTTTTTATTTTTTTTTTCTATTTAACTTCATAAATAAGATTCAATATTAAGATTACTTGATAAAAGGAGAGAGGCATGATCTATGCGTAGGAGAGAGAAGGGATTATTTGTTTCTTGAATGTACTTAAGAGTATTTTTCTGGAAGTAGGAAAAGTGGAACAAAATATTTTTTTATAGAAATGTAAAGTGGAAATATGTGGTGGTTCCAGTAATAAAAAAATAGAAGTGAGTTTTGTCTTTTTTGTTTCATTTCATAAACGAGATTCAAGGGTAAGATTATTTGATGAAAGGAGAGTTGCATGTTTGAGGATCTGTGTAGGAGAGAGAAAAAGGGCATTATTTGTTTCTTGAATGTGTTTTTAAGTAATAAGATTTTGACTTACATATGTTTTTAGTATCTCAAAATTTGAGTATGATTTTGTCCCCTAAATTTAAAACTTCTTTCTTAGTCCCTGTAATTGGAAAAAAGGTGTCTTATTAGTGACTTTGTCGCATCTATTATTAAAACTCTTGCTTATATGGCTGAACATTACAAGTTGTTTCATGGTAACCTATTTCAATCTTTTATTCTTATTATCAAACATCTTATTACTTTTCCTTTTGAAGAAGTATTCATTCTCACAATGTTTGGACATAGGTACTAAAATAAGCTTTTTTTCATATTAAAGAAAAGATGAATTTTAAATTTGGAGAGCCGAAATCAAAATTTTCTCAAATGATGGACTTAGAGAAATTTATGGAATTGAAAGGAAAAACGACTTCGTAAATCCAGGAGCAATTAATGGTGTACAATTTTTTTGTTGAAAGAAGTGTTTTTTTGATTCAGATGTTTATCTATTTAAAAATATGTAATGTTTGTTTATCTAACACCTTCAATTTGATTTTTTTTTTCTTTCGAAAAATACTATAGGGACTTGTCAAACAATCAGTTAACGGGCTCAATACCTGATAGTATAGGAGCCTCTTCAAGTCTACAGCTCGTGTAAGTATCTACTGCCTTCAGGACACACATAAGGATAAAAAAATGTTAACTGAAATCATAAATATAAATATTTCCTTAAAGAAATAAGGTTATTGATACATGCTCGTCATGTGTTGTGTCGTGTGTATCACAGCAACTTTCTTAACAAACTCTAGTGAAGTCTCCAAATTCAAGAGAGAGATCTTTCATTATTTAGAGCACGCTTTGTAAATTGTTAGGTTTCTTGGGAACAAGAAACTGGATTTTCAGATTCAGTAAAGAAATAAGCACTCAAATCTTACTGCACAAGATAATACTTTAATTAAAGAAAACATAATACAAAAAACATCCAACAGCTTCCAAGGGAAGAAATTCCCTTCAACACAGGTTCTGAATAAACTACTCAACCCCCTTTTTTAGACAAGTTTCTCCCCTTAAAAGATAACCCACCTTAGGCATCATAACTTTCTCCTAACTGCTACAATTAACCCCTCTTAACTGCCCAACCACCTCTCTCCTTACTTCTAACTTCTATGTGTTATTTCTGCCAAACTGTCCCTTTTTATATCTGCCAAACTGTCTAAAAACTGTCTAATACATTACATATCCTATCAGAAATTGTTCCCTTCTAGTCTTCTATTACCAAGAACTCAATTAATATGATTGAGTGGACATAATCGTCTACGATTAATGTTTCATTCTTAGTATATTTTAATTCCCTTCAGTTTCTAACTGCCTAACTAATTGTCCTCTTCTTATGTGGACATTTAGTATCCTTCTCTTTTGATCCCAACACAAATACATCAGGCTTGATTACTTTTTGTAAGAGAAAAAGTTATGCCCAGGCATCTTATTATTTTTCTTTGAAGATACTATTTTTCTTCTCTGTTAAGTGGTTTCGCATTGTAGAAAAGAAATGGTAGATAACACTTGACCTCTAGAAATGGTAGATACTATTTTTCTTACTTGATTCATTTTTCTAATCCATTCTTTTGAGTAACTGTCAGGCTATTGAATGGTAACTTATTGGAAGGACAAGTACCAGAACAACTTTATTCGATTGGTGTGCATGGTGGAGCTATAGAGTATGTCAATTTAATCCAATACTCATTCTTTAATCTTCTGGATAATGTGTTCAGATTGAAATAACTTCCATACTTGATTATCTATAACGTCATGTCAGTGTGTTTACTTATTTAAAATAAGTTGCTCGCAAAATCACATCCATCTAGGCGTATCATGTCGTCTATCATCTGCATTTAATACCAAAATTAACTCATGACAGATCTTTATGTAAAGTTTCCTGCTCCTCTGTAACTTTCATTTGTTCTGCTTGTATTTTACAATAAAGATATCTAAATTGAGTTATTTATGTAAGCTGAAGTAATTTTAATGATCTCTGAAATCCTTAACTTTTTTTTACCTTCAATCTTTAAAGGATGAGTTGTCAATGATTTTGTTTTACCGAATAGTAGACGTACTATGAAGCCAATTTTTACATGGATACTCCAGCTAAGATTTTTTTTTTTTTTCTACCGGGTAATTTGTCAGCGTTAGTTGTTGCCTAAGGTTCTTGGGATGTAATAGGTACTAATGTAGTATATCACCAAAAGATTGTGATCCATGGTCCACCTATTATGTAGTTACGTCATTCAGTGGTAAATAATTTCTGACACCTTCAATTTGATTTGTTTTTCTCAGTCTATCTGGAAACAAAGGTTTGTGTGGTGTACCATCTCTGCCAGCTTGTCCTTTGTTTTGGGAAAACGGAAAATTATCTACTCAGGCTAAAATTGCAATAGGCGTGTCCTGTTCTTTTGTTTTCTGTACGATACTGCTGGTGGTCTATATTTTCATCAGGAGGAGAAGGAATGACTATGACTTTGCTCTACCTCATGAGTTAACATGTGAGTATGATTTCATTTTTATTTTCTTCAGTTTGAAACCAACTAGTACGGCAGTGATTACTCTACTGATGTGGTTTCTTTTATATATTTTACACAACATATTTTTCTTTATTTACTGAGGCTTTTATCACAAACATTGAAAATTTTAACTGTTTTTGGAATGATGGCAGAATTAATTCATTGATAGTGAAAAGGTAAGACTACTTATATAGTCAGCAAGCAAAGTTAAATTCTATTAAGAAAGTAGGATTGTTTTAGTAAAAATTAGAGTACGCAAAAAGCATCACCATATTACGTATGAACCCAACTATGTTGACATTCTATAATATTAATCATTTGTGGTATACCTAAATAGCATAAAAAAGTAAAGAAAAGAAATATAGAAAAGCAGGGGGACCATATTAAAATCTACTAAAGATACAAACAAACTTGTGGTGGTTCTTCAACAATGGTCTCCTCATCAACTAGATGTCAAAAATGTATTTGTGAACAGAGATATGTAAGAAGATATTCATATGGAGCGACCTCCAAGATTTGTTGCTAGGGGGGACTCTTCTGGGTTGGTATGTCATTTTTGTAAATCCTTATATGGCCTAAAATAGTGTCTTAGGGTTTGGTTTGGAAAATTTAGTAACGTTGCTCAACAATTTGGTATGACTTAGTGAGGTAGATCATTTAGTCTTTTATTGTCACTCAAGTACTGGATGTGTCTACTTGATAGTATTTTTGATGACATCGTTCTTATACAAGTAATGGCAATCATGACATCTCTCATATGAAACAACATCTTTGCAATCATTCTCAAATCAAAGAACTTGACAAACTCAAATATTTCTTAGGTATTGAGATGATACAGTCTAATGATGATACTGTTATATCTCAAAGAGAGTATGCATTGGATATTTTGGAAGAAACTAGGTTGATGAATTCAAAATCTATTGATACACTCATGGAGTCTAATATTAAACTTCTATCAAAAGAGAGGAGCCTATGTTAGACCCCAAGCAATATAGAGGACTAGTTGGAAAGTTTGATTATGTGTAGTTACTCGTTCTAACATTTTTTTTCTATTAGTGTGGTAAGCCAATTTTTTAATTATATGTGAGAAGATCATTGAAATGCAGTTATCAATATATTAAACTACTTTAAAGGATCTCCTAGAAAAAGATTGATATATTACATTGAAACGAAAATGTGTCAAATATTAAACAACTCAAATCATGTAAACAGATTTCACTTCTTGCCAACAAAACGTGCTCTGAGATTCAGTCAAATCATTAGAAATTTCTATTACTTTCAACAGGTTGGACGGCTTTACTAGCTATTCTTCTGGTCTCTAGTGGTTTTAGTTTTTTTGCCCATATGTTCCATCTTTTAACATGGCTTATATTGGGAGCGAATAATCAATTTAAGGAGAAGGGATTTAAGTCCATCTTTTGCAGTGGCCTTATCCATATCTCTATTCTCATATGTCTATGGCTCTATGTCAGTTCTCTTCTGGAAATTTTTATTTAAATTGCCTTTATAATTAATTTAATTAATAAAGATGAAAGGGATATTTATATTCTAGACAGGAACTACTTAATTAGAAGTGATAATAAACCTTTAGGAGCGTTATAGACACATCCTGTCTTTAAATCTAAAATGTTCGGTAAGGAATCGTTTAAATTCCTTTAAATGACTAGAAATGTTGCGTTAGTATAATCTCGAATATGTTTGATGCTGAAATCCTCTGCTAACTGTTTACTATTTTGTGGTTTCTCATGCAGCATTAGCAGCCAAGAGAAATCGATATCAGAGGCAGAAATCCTTGATGGTTCTTGAGATGGAGAGTCAACACGCCAAGGGACAACCTTCACATTTTACGACACAATAACATTTATCTTAATGGAAATGGAATCTTCATTGTCATAGCTTTCGGCCAAACATACAAAGACACAGCTTCAGAAAGGGTTTGAATGTGTTGCAGCATTATGCCTTGCCATGATGTGAACAACATTGCGGCTTTAGGAAAGAAATGGCTTTTCTCGTACAGCTTTTTGTCTCTTCAAGGTTTCTGGAAGCTACTTATTGTACAATGCATGCTCCCTCTGTCACATTGTTTCTTGACCCATTAAAGAAATATATACCCTGTAGTGTCAATACGTAGCCCGCGGCTTTTGCTGAATGTGATAGGTACAACCCATTAATGTATGAAATTTGAGCCACAACTTAGTGTTGATTTTTTCTTGGCACATTGACTCTGGTTGATTCTTGTATACCGATCAATGCAGCAAAAGATAAGTGAATGATTTTACTGTACATTGCATTTCAAAGATTTTATTTAGCTAATACCCATAACTAAAATTTCTTCGCTCGCGGTAATGCTTTCTATTTTTTATTCCACGTTCTGTAGTATAATTCCAAGACCTTTTGGGAATAGCTGCTTGAATTCAGAGGTTTGTAGTTTAGGGATGGACTGCACCAAAATCCTATATAAATTTCTTTTTATGATATCAGATGTTTGATAGAAAAGAAGGAAATGGAGAAAAACGAAGATAAGAAAATAGAATACAAGAAATAGGATGAAATTATATATATAACTCGAGAAAAAAAGTGATTACATTTTAGAATATTCATAAAAGATAAAAATGAGTATTATTTTTTATTATTACTATTATATTATTATTGTTGTTATTGTTCTTGTTGGAATTTGAAGGGTTGGGTTTTGGACATGTGACAATTAGAGACAAATAAGATATTCAGAAAATGTTCTCACCATTAAAAGTTGCATTGAAAAGTTGGTACAATTTACTTTTGATAATGTATTGAAAAAACATGTTTGTTTTAACAAGAAGACTTCAATTTATGGCTGCCATTTATGAAAAAAGTTATGAAGATTTGAAAATCTAAGACAAGCATAGTCTAATACATATTTTCTCATAAAACTTATAAATATAAGATCACTAGATGAGAAGATCAAAAGGATAGGCACACAAGTAATATAAAGAAAAAATCATCCTCATGTAAGAACAATTTTTGAGAATACACTCCGGCCTATATAAAGTCAAAAGCTTACATTTGTAAGGATGAAAAACCTATAAGGTCTACTAGATTGAGTTGTATTGTAAACATATCCTTTCTATGAGAGTTATTGTCTAGGACTTGTAAGCAATCTAATTGATTGCACATTCTGAATAGAATTCAAACACTTGTTGATTGACTGATTTGAGTTAAATACTAGCTAGGCAGCGTATTGGGTTGATATAAGAATTGTCTAGTGGAAACCAGGAGTGGATCAAAGAATATTGAACAATCAAGAATGGGTGATACTCGGTTCTAGTCAATTTAACGAGGGTTAGCAAAATTGACTAGGTTAAATTGACTAGGGAAAACAGGAGTAGTACTAATACTCAACTAGTCAGTGTAACAAGTGTTACTAGGATTGACTAGGGATATCAAGAGTGGTGAAGAATACTGCATAACTAGGAGTGGTGAAATTTAGTTCTAGGCAATATATCAGGTTGATACGAGGATTATCTAGTGAAACCCAGGATTAATGTCAATACTCAAGTGTAACCTTATTGGAAATCTAATGAATCTCTCTAAAAGGTTTTATAGCAGAACTGAGTGGAACTTAGTTGAGTAAACCAGTATAAAACAGTTGTGTGCATATTGTCTTAGCTTTCCAAACACCTTATTTATAAACACTAAAGTCGCTCACAAAAGTCAACCATTGTTAAACATTCTTGATGACCACCAACATTTTCTTCAAGAACTATTCATCTTGAAATGTTGTAATAAATTAGCTAAGTGCTTGAAAAACCTTCAGCTTGATGTAAACAATGTTTAATAAATCAAGCATTTAACAACTTGTATAAATTGTTCAATCACCACCAAAGTTGTTAAGTGTCATTTACAAAAAAATTTCCTTAACACTATTCAACGCCCCCATCCCCTCCTCCTTTTAATATTTTTCCACAATTTCAATTGAAGTGTAAAAATAAATTAGTTAAAATTTCATGATACCTTAATATATTTTTGTTAAATTTCAAAATTTGAGTTATTAAACGATTTTGTCTTTAAACGATTTTATCTTAAAAAAAATCACGAATTATAAAAAAATGCATTAAGTACTCTAAGAAGACATCTAACCCACTAAAAAGTTACATGCAAAAGTAAAATGAAAGAGTTCTTCGCATCCTATTCTGTAATCACAAATAAAATAAGAGTTGAGTGAGATATGAAAGAAAGAAGATGGAGAACTAAACGAGGAGAGTTGTTCTATGAAAAAAAAAACAGAGAAGAAAATAACCCCTCTCCACAGTTGATGGTGTTATGCATTAGAGGGCATTTTTGGAATCTCACACATTTTATATTATTGAACAATTATTTATGACATGTATAGTTTATCATTTTTAAACAAACTTTTATAATAAATTGAAAAAGATGGCATATAATATATAAATAGTAACAAATTTTATATTTATCACTGTTAATTAAATTTTCACCAAATAAAAATAATTTGACTTCCACTAATATATAGATACGTATATTTGTAGATTTTTTTATTTAATATATAATAAGGAATTTATGACACATTAATATTGAAAAAAATATAGTTTGACTTTGTAATTGTTCATGATTTAATAATAAATAACCATTAATTTATAACTATTTAATAAAAAATTTTATTAATTATATTCTTATCATAAAATAAATTATTTTATTTATAGAAAATTTTTTTAGTAAATATATATGGCATGTACTTTTATTTTTTTTAAATATAATTATTGAGGATAATTTTTTTAATTTTGTTACTATTGTGAATATTATTTGTGACAAACAAAAAAATAATCACAAATCAAATATAAATTGTGACAATTTATATTTATCACCAAATTTTGGTCACAAAGAATCATATTTTTTGTAGTGAATGTTAACAAAAAGACAAACAAAAGAAAAATAGAGACACCTTTATTGCATTAATTCACTTGTATATATTTCAATCATGAACCATACATGTTCACAATATTATTCAGGCCAGAAAACCTATTATAGCTATTGAATAATCAAATCCTAACATTTATTAAAAACTTTCACTTCAAATCAAATTACCTGCAAATTTGAAAAAACAATTAGTGTTAATAAAAGTAATATGGAAGATATAAGTGAAAAATATTAAAAAAAATTGGTATTCTTTCTTTGCAGAATATTTATAATAAATAGAAATTTTTTAATATATTTTAAAATATTAAAATCAATGTCAAAGTCTAATGAATCAGTACTACTATTTCAGTAGAATCAAAGTTCAAAAAATAGGAAAATGATATTTTAATACCAATTTTTGACATCATTTTGACACTGTACACGTGTAAAGATATAGTTGAACGATTTTAAATTAAAAAAACTGAGACAAGGGTATATTTGGAAGAAAAAAAGCAAAGTTTTTTTTTTAATTTGAAATCGTTCAACCACATTTTGACACGTATGCAGTGTCAAAATGGTACCAAAAAATTGGTGTTAAAATATCATTTTCCCAAAAAAATATTTGAAAAAACACTCTTTTCTGACAAGAATGACAAAAGAAATATTTTAATATATAAAGATGAAATCAAATATAATTATGTGCTTCTTAGAATGATAATTATGCTTTGAAAATCGATAAGTGAAATTAAGTACAAGAGATTACATATAAAAAATAACTTTATCTTAATTTACGATAGCATTAACATTTTTAATTTATTAAAAGTTTATTACCTTGTTTGAAATTCTTATGATTGCAAACACAATATCCTTCGTAGCAAGAAATGAATTCAGGATTACAAGGTAGAGCGCTTGAGTGTTTGTAACAATCTCCCAAGTTTTGACATGCAAGTACAACTATATCACTTTTCTCCTTTGAAACTGAATCTCCTGCAAACATAAATCTATGTTTTTAATATAAATTATAACATTATTCATTTGATACACCTAATACAAGATAAAATAATCTTATAAAAATAAGTTTTTATAAATTTTTAAAAAAAATAAATAAAACGTAAGAAAAAGTAGTGTCAAATGAATGTAAAAATTATGTGTGTCAAAATATCATTTTTCAAGTCTAAATAATAAGAGTAATAATATCATGACATACTTTTACATTCATTTGACACATAATACAAGAGTAAAATGATCCAAAAAATGTAAAGTTTTGTAGTTTTTCAAAAAAGAAGAGAATAAAAAGTAAGTAAAGATAGTGTAAAATGAATATAAAAAATTTAGGTATGTCAAAGAATCATTTCTCAAATAATAACATCCAATGAAAAATAAAGAACAGATACCGTAACAAACTTCCATAGCAATAATTACAAACAAAAATGACAATATCAATGAATTCTTTGACATCTCTTCCAAACTATAATCTCAAAACAATAACAAAATTTGAAATCTGAAAATTTGTTAATGATAAATTTGTAACTTAATTCTTTAATTGCACAAATCCTTTATCTATTTATAAGAGAGAATGAACTTTCTTAACATTACAAGTCATTTAATATGAGATCTTTTTTTTTTTTAATCTTTGATTGGTCGCTTATTTTTAAGACTTTTTCTTTATCTATTTTACTTTAATAGAAGGTTTCCATATTTATTTATTAATGTAATATATTCTTCTTTTTATGATCATTGATCTTATTTTAGACCAATAACGAAATCTTATATATACATATAAAGAAAATTGTGATTTATTTTATTAACATAATTTCAAATAGTATCTTAATCATAATTTCCTATATATCAAATTATAAATAAATGTTTTCATTTTTAAATGTTAACATTCCCTTTATTTTAATATTAATTTCTTTAAATTGATTTTAGAAGAATATTTATAATTTTATACTTTTTTATCTACATATAAATTATATAAATAAGATAAGTCATAAGTTCATTAAATTCATTTAAATAAAGTAACAATTATAATATTTAATTTAATATTAAGATTCATTTATATAATATTTAATATTAAGTAAAATATATATAATATTTAGTTTAATGTTAAGATTCATTTAAAATAAAATAAAAATTATTCTATATTGGATCTTTTGGTAGTTATGATTTTAATTAAATTTTGAATTGACTTTGTATTATAATTATGTATTTTATATATATTTATATATAATATTTAATTTAATATTAAGATTCATTTACAATAAAATAACAGTTATTCTATATTAGATCTTTGGTAGTTATGATTTTAATTAAATTTTGAATTGACTTTGTATTATAAATATATATTTTATATTACTTTTATATAATAATGAGTTGTTTAGTTATATGTAAGATAGTATGTATCTTCTTATATCTACCATATTTTAACCTATATATATATATATATATATATATATATATATATATATATATATATATATATATATATATATACCTGTATGGATATTAAAATTCAATAGAAAAATGTAAAGTTTTTACGCGAAGCATACTTAAAATAAATTACATAAAATATATGTATGATCACACACTTCTCATCTTATATCTAACCCTTAATTATTTAAAATGATTTAAATATAATAGAATGTATTTTTTAAAATATTTTCTTTCAAATAAAAATTTTTGGAACACTCTAAAATATCGATTCTTATTATATGATCTGTATGTGTATTGAGTATAATGGTTTGTACTATCTTATACTCGTAACAATGTTAACTATTAAAGTATAATTGTTTTTTTTAAAATACTAAAAAGTATTTAAACTTTAAAACTAAAGTATCAACTCTGACTGATAATTTTATATACTACTACATAATTCTTATTTTAAAAATGATATTTTAACACTAATTTTTGACACTATTTTGACACAGCACACATGTGTCAAAATGTAGTAGGATGATTTTAAATTAAAAAAAAAAGCTAAGACAAGAGTATATTTGGAAGAAAAAAACCAAAGTTTTTTTTAATTTGAAATCGTCCAATCACATTTTGACACGTGTACAGTGTCAAAATGGTATCAAATAATTAGTATTAAAATATCATTTTCCTATTTTATATTGTGAATAGAAATATGAGAAAGTAACATCGATTATTTTTGGATCCTAATAAATAATTTTTTAAATATTTTTCAATTTCTAATATATAAGTAACTAAAAATAGTATTTAATACATTTTTGTTTAATTTTTAGGAAAAAACAAATGTTTAGAAATTACATTAACTTCCGTCATTTTAATTAAACGTAATTTTAAGATGGACACAACAAACCTTAACATCTTTCTCTGGAAAATCAACTTTCAAATTCAAATTTAATTTATAAGACTCCTAACATTCTATTTTAATAAAGTAATATTATTAAAATAAGTATCACATGATCAATAATAAAAAAGCAAATAATCTAATAAAAGAAATGTTATTATAGTTATTCAAAATATAATCATAACAACTTAACCATTAAAGTATAACCACATCAGCATAAACATATATAAAGGTTTTATAACTCAAAAACTATAACCGGAAAAAAGAAAACTTAAAAGTCTTTCAAAAAGGTTTTATACAAGGAAAAACTTCTTTTAACAACACTTTTTTAACAACTTTTTGACAACGCATACGTGGCAGCTTGTGATTGGTCCGTTTTAAATACTTTTTAAACATAAATTCAAATAGACCAATAAAATGATGATACGTGTCCCGTTGTCAAAAAAGTTGTCAAAAAGTGTTATCAAAATATCATTGTCCTTTATACAATCCAGGTCGCCTAGAGAAATTAAATGGTTGCCTTTTTTCATTTTAAATTGAGTCAATTTCTATTTTTTCATATGTTCAGACTAATGAAGGCGATCATTGAAAAAAATACAAATATAAAACAAAATCAGATAGAAAAAAGGTAAATTAATCTAGAAAAGATTTTTATCTAACAGAATTAAAATTAACATCACACTAAGTAATCATAGAGTTAAGCATATAACAAATTAAATACTAGGCAAGACTTAATCATTCAGAAACATGTACTAATATTAGACTTTGATAAGTTTTGCACTTGTGGTAGCCTCTGTAGCTCTGTAGAACTAATGAGTTTCATCTTATCTCACTCACAAGGTTAGTCCATTCAGGCCAAAGTAAAGTTCGGAGACTAAGACCTGCAACTACTCTTACCACATAATCCATCCTCCTTTACATAAGTCTGAATGGTTACTAGAGTGTCAAGATAACCTCAAATATTGAATCCATATATCAATGCATAGACTAAAAAACTTAAGTCTAATCCACCTTAGATTAGTGAACACCATCCTCATACTAATCACATACACATATAATTCCCTTAACAACTTATAAGATTATATTACACACACCAAAATCAGTAGTCATAGGAATTTCTAAATAACTTTGTTAATCCCAATTAGCAAAAGTATTCACTCGTTCAACGAATAGTGCTTGAGGGCCTACTCACCCAACAACTGGAAGTCTCACTCAATGACTCTAATAATAGAATACTTTTATAAATAAGTCACTCAATGATCTCAATCATTTTGTAGGGAAAATGCCACTAGAGATTTCAAGGATTTAATTCCCCAAATTTGCTCAACAAAGTCCAGACACGTCCTGAAACAACCAAGTTAATGAACTCTTTGACTTTGAAATTGCTCAGTAAAAATATAATCACCTAATGACCACAAAGTTAGTGGACTATCTAACTTTGGTGTTGTTTAGCAATCATCGCCCACCAAGTTTACATAATTGCAAAAAATTAAATTTTGTAATTATTCAGATCCAATCATATTAATCATAACATCAAAGCAAAACAAGTTAACCACAATCAAAACAAAATATACACTTAAAATAAGTTAGAACTTCAATACCACATCACTTAGTTCATGACATGCATTTAAAACCTTGGCGCTTACACTCTTCATCAAATATCATATCCTAAATTAACAAACTAGAACAATCAATCCCACAACCAAAATCAAACAATAGAGCAATTCTTTTATTTTTTTTTAGTAAATATATATGGCATATACTTTTATTTTTTTTAAATATAATTATTGAGGATAATTTTTTTATTTTGTTACTACTGTGAATATTATTTATGACAAATAAAAAATTACTCACAAATAAAATATAAATTGTGACAATTTATATTTATCACCAAATTTTGGTCACAAAAAATCATATTTTTTGTGTGTATTTTTTATAGTGATCAATGTTAACAAAAAGAGAAGCAAAAGAAAAATAGAGACACCTTTATTGCATTAACTCACTTATATTTGAACCATGAACCATGTTCACAATATTATTCAGGCTAGAAAACCTATCATAGCTATTGAATAATTAAATCCTAACATTTATTAAAAACTTTCACTAAGTAGAATGATTCCATCGTGACTCTCGGTTCCTTCAAATCAAATTACCTGCAAATTTGAAAATAAAAATAGTGTTAATAAAAGTAATATGGAAGATATAAGTGAAAAATATTAAAAAAAAATCGGTATTCTTTCTTTGCAGAATATTTATAATAAATAGAAATTTTTTAATATATTTTAAAATATTAAAATGAATGTCGAAGTCTAATGAATCAGTACTACAATTTCAGTAGAATCAAAGTTGAAAAAATATTTGAAAAACCACTCTTTTCTGACAAGAATGACAAAAAAATATTTGAATTTAGACTTTGATAAACTTTTATATTAAAATATAAAGATGAAATCAAATATATTAAGACAGTGAAATTAAGTACAGGAGATTACATATAAAAAAAAACTTTATATTAATTTACAATAGCATTAACATTTTTAATTAATTAAAATTATAGTACCTGGTTTGAAATTCTTATGATTGCAAACACAATATCCTTCGTAGCAAGAAATGAATTCAGGACTACAAGGCAGAACGCTTGAGTGTGTGTAACAATCTCCCAAGTTTTGACATGCAAGTACAACTATATCCTTTGAAAATGAATGTCCTACAAACATAAATATATGTTTTTAATATAAATCCAAAGAGTAAAGATAGCATAAGAGTAAAATGAAAAAAAAATGAATTTTTGTAATTTAAAAAAATACATAAAAAATATAATATCAAATAAATATCAAAATTATGTGTGTTAAAATATATTTTTTAAATTTAAATAATAACATCCGATGGAAGGAAGAATACATACCATAGCAAACTTCCATAGCAACAATTACAAACAAAATTGACAATATCAACGAATTCTTTGACATTTTTTCCAAGCTATAATCTCAAGACAATGACAAAATTTAAAATCTGAAAATTTGTTAATGATAATTTTGTAACTTAATTCTTCAATTGCACAAATCCTTTAACTATTTATAAGAGAAAATGGATTTTCTTAACATTACAAAAGCCATTTAATATGAGATCTTAATTTTTAATTTTATTTTAATCTTTGATCGGTCCCTCATTTTTAAGACTTTTTTTTACCTATTTTACTTCAATAGAAGGTTTCCGTATTTATTTATTAATGTAATATATTCTTATTTTGATGATCTATGATCTTATTTTAGACCAATAAGGAAATCTTATATATACATATGAACAAATTTATGATTATTTTATTAACATAATTTCAAATAATATCTTAATCATAACTTCCTATTTATCAAATTATAAATAAATATGTTTTCATTTTTAAATCTTAACATTCCCTTTATTTTAATATTTATTTATTTAAATTAATTTTAGAAAAATATTTATATTCTAATATCTTAATCATAACTTCCTATCTAATATGGACTTGTACTCACATGTTCTCAACAATGAGTTCTTTATCATTCTAATCAAAATTTCGATTTAAACTATTTTTTATTGAGAAGATGCTTTAAATGATTTTTATGTAAACTATTTTTTATAGAGGAGATGCTTTAAATGATTTTTATGTAATTTAAAGATTAAATACTTTATAATTTAATTTAAGAATAAAACAATTTTTTATAATAATTTAGAGAAAAAATATACGTTTAAATATTTAACAATATAATATTAAACTAAGGAAACTTTTTTGCATAATTTACATTGATACGGTTATTAAAAAACCTTGTCCTTCCTTTCCTATAAATAATCTAAATTCCATCATCATATAGTGAGATTGTTGTAACTTGAAAGATATGTCGAGAAATTCATTCATATTAGGATATTTGTTGTATTAAAAAGATACAATAATCTTTGAAGATAACTTTCTATCTTAATTTCAAAGTTTATCACTTATTAGAAATTATTATATAAGATTTAGTTATGTAATATATTTTAGCTTATTTTAAAAGTGCTACATGTGGTAGGTTAACATTTTGAGTGTTTTATATGATTTTTTAGTAATTCACTCTTTATGTCAAATGCTAAATGTATGTCAAATTTGAGCACGAGACTAAGAAACGACTAAAATTTATCAACTCATCTATTTTTAAAAAATAATTGTATTCTTTCCATTAATATTATAAGATTGAAAAGTGTATTTCTGAAGATAGTATGATACCATTTAGACCTAAATTAGATCAAATTCAAACTCTAACCTAAATATTTTTTTTTTAACATTTGAAAAGAATATATTTTTTTCATCCTTTTTGTTTTAATTTTAACAATTTAAAAAAATATATATTTTTAGTACATTTAAAATTTTAGGCCCATAAGGTGGTAATTACAAATTATAATACATAATTACAATTTGAGAAAAGAATAAAAGCATCATTTTAAGAAAAGAATTATATCGGGATAACCTTTATAACCTGAAATTTAAACCCAACATACATTAACCCATCCAATAACATTCGAATCAAGGTTGCGATTTATGTCCAGCCCTATCTAAATTCAAAATTTTCAAGATATAATTTTGTTATTAAAATAGTTATATTTTTGTTTTTTATTCTTATAAATTTTTTATATACCCATAAACTTTTTCATTTTTCAGTCTCTGTTACTTCATTTTAGTCCTTGTGATTTTGTATTTGTCTTTGTAATGTTCAGTTCATTTTGAATTACAGAGATCAGAGTTTAGAAAAGAAAGCTAGGGCATAGATACAAAAACAAGGTCATATTTCACGAACAGAAATGTTGAAACTAATTAGTTCTAATGTCGTAAAAAAGTGACAGTCATGAAGCATGGACATTTGAAAATTTAGCATATTAAGCATTTAGCCACGCATCTGATTCTTTTCTTCTGTTCTGAATAAATCCTACTCCCGAAAGCTTTGAACAATTACATTACAGTTCTATATGATCACGAAGCAATTCATAAATACACGGCATACTCCAATGTTAAAACTTGACATGTTCATCTGAAGTGAAAATTTTCCGTTGACGTGTCTTTGAAGCAATTAAGCAAGTGATGTACATAAATTGTGTTTGTTAAAGTAACAGTACAGTCTCGCTATAATGTTGTGCCCCCGCCATCCGACATTAGAGATGCAGCAGCTGCAGCAGCAGTAGGTACAACACCGGTTGAAATGCCTGGTTTGGACAGGTGGAGAAGCCTGCAAATTCACACCAAAGAGTTACATATATCAATGATCTATGTGAAGCTGCAAAGAGACACCAAAGAGACACCCGCTCCCCCTTAAAAAGGCAAACCTTAGACAATCAGGACCGAAAAATATCAACCAAGCATGAAAAGTTACTAAAATTAACAATGCAGTAAGTCTGCTAGTTACTAGTAGCAGCTCCAGCCTCTTGGTGTGTAAAACATTTGCAATTGGTATAGAAAATTGTGCAATTGAGAAAAGAGATTCTTACGGTGCAAGGTATTCACAGAAGGATGACACAGCAGCAGCAACTTCAGTGTAGGTTTCAGCAACTGCAGGTGCTGTTACTTCGACCATTTGTATACCAGGTGTTACTGGCACCGCCTCGTCGGTTGCATGCAACTTCAGCATTTTATTGATTGATGAAACTGTTACAGTGATTTGTGCACCCCGGTAGAAATTGAAGGAAAATCCCACCCTCAGAAGCTCATGATCTAATTTGTAACCCAGTGTATAAAACAAACGAAGAACATTTTTGCTTGTTTTGCTTTCCACCATTGACCTAACCAGAACAGAAATTTGCTCTGCACCTGCACCCCTCATTGCACCACCTACATGTCTAACAGTCCTGAACAAGTCATCAATAAATCACATATTAAATAGGTACTTGATTATGAAAAATAAAATCTAACAAAGTTTTGAAAGTAAAGATATATGGTTTACCACGAAGGTTCAGCTTGCTCTAGGTCACACAGGAGTCGAACTTCTGAGGTTACACTGCCTAAAAATAAAGCCCATAAAATCATGATTAATGGAAAAAGATCAAAATATGCTACACTTAAAAACATTGAGGGCATTATATAAAAAGTTGAAAATACTTCATCTCTATTCATGAAGATACAATACAGAGAAAACCTCATCTTGGATAAGAACAGAGTAAAACAACACCATGAAATCTAAAACTGAAGCCAGTACAAAAGAGCATCATGGATCAAAAAAGGAGCAAGAAGCATGCCATTTAGATGGTAGTCCAGTGCAAATGCTTAAGGGTGCACTTGATGCACACTAAAAAACAGTTCATGGGAAACAACTCAGTTAAAGTAAAGTCAAATCCAAGTGTTCTGCTCTGTCTGCTATTTAGTGGCCAATACAACAACATAAGCAGTTCCAGACACGGAGTAAGAGTCCGTGCTTGGTACAAGATTGATTGGGTTTGATGATTGTTGTCCTTCATGAGGTTTAGCCAAATTGAGGCCTTCTTTTAAAATATCTTTGAAAATTTGTATAGTTCTTCATTAGTTAGCAAATTGAAAGCACTCTAAATGAAATTATCACTGCATATACTGAAACAAACATTTAATAGAGATTACACATTATGTGGTTGTAGACAGCACTAAAAAATATTAAGTCGTTCCATTTTACAATGGCCAGAAGCTAATTATATATGGTATTCTGGATTATTCATTGCAGACTTCCAAAGTATTCTAGGTATTTCTTCATAATTTGAAGTAATTTTCCAAAATTGCATTTGGAGAAGACTTAGGAGGGAGTAAATTGGGTAAGGTTCTGGGCAGAAGTGCCTTTTTTTCTCTTTTGGTGGAGCTGGGTGAAGGATGGTGCTTTTATGTTGCTGTTACGAAATAGAATTCTCTCTATTCTCAGAACTGTTCATCTCATAGGCACTCTCAGCTTCCAAAGGGCTTTCCTTCTTTTTCTCTTCCTTCTCAGTACAATTCATCTCATATGCACTTTTAACTGCTCAGGGGCTTGCTTCTTAGACATATAGCAATTGAAGGTTTTCTTGTAAGGACATACATATCCCTGCCTTCTGTTGCAAGTTATTTCGTGCTAGTTTTCCCAGGATATTCTTTCCCTCTTTGTAATAAATGTACTTTCATAACAATAAAAAATGAAAATGTTGGCCAAAAAATATCAAATTATTGAATAAAACACTCACCCAGATGTGGACCACTCTTGAGACATATTTCATGAATCCTCAATCGTTCTCTCTGAACACCACATAGTCCTTGAAGAAGAATCTCCAAAGCCTCAACATGCTGTGAAGAATAATAAAATATTAAAAGCCAAGGTTGTCATAGACAGTCTTTCAACATGAAAGTTTCCTTCTGGAAAAATCTAATACTAACAGAACATATCTTGATTATCTAAAAGAATAATTATGGATAGAGAACAGAAAGAATGTTTACATTGTTATTTCTGTTCAAGAAATATTGTGATTCTATTGCCTTTCATCAAATAATGAGTGCAAAAGTAGGTTCATGTTTGACAAATAATCACTTGTTTTTCCCAAGTTGTCTGTGACAAATACGAGTGATTATTTCTTCCAATTAAGAAACAAAAACACATACAGTTAGAATGGTTTCCATGAGACCTGTCTTTCAAGTGTAGATTCAAATAAATAATTATAATAAAGTAGGACAATAAACCATCATGCATACCCAAGCTATTAGAAAATAGTTTGTTACTGTCTATAGCAACAATAGATTCTTCAAACCAAGGGGATCAACTTATTTTAGAAAATATAGATTCACAGGAAAATATAGATTTGTGCGTACAATGAGAATACTCAGTGTCAACATATTATTGTAAACAGATATCAGAATTTTTTTGAACATTTTAGTAGAAGTGAAAATGATCAGTTTGGAATTTTAATATTTGAAAACTTTGTGAGAACAATGGTCATATTCTCATATAATAAGCTTATTGTGTTCAATTATTAGAGTGATATTTGAATACTGATGAAATAATCAAACACCTTTTCTCATTGCAAGCAAATGTTGAAAGATAATCTTTTTATTATGTGATTGAAAACTGATTCTATAGAGCTTGAACAGGTCATTCATTGCATCTCACTATGATATATTCAGACAATTTGAACAATTGATTCTATACATCAAATTCTCAAAAAGATGACAGCTTAAAAGAAGTTTCAATTTTTAAATGATTAACCCTTTATAGAGACATCAATTTTTAGATGATCAACCCACATCAAGAGACCATGGCTAAACCAGATAAATTTTAATTCAACAATACTTCCCCATACTTCAAAAAAAAAAAAAAAGCCAGTTCCAATTAACAATTCAAATAAAACATAAACTGACCTGTGTCTCTATAATTCCCTGAACCACACATTCCATATTCGCTAAGCTCACCTGCATTATTACACAAAAGATATTGCGTTTCAAAACGTGAGATCTTACGTTTTGTGCATACCGTGAAGCAAAAGATCACAGAGAAATGTTTTGTGCACTTACATGTATCTATTTTGTAATTTTGATTTTAGTTTTACTGGAACACTGTAATAACGAAGAGTGAAGAATGAAAGGAAAGCAGCGAAAACCTAAAAACTCAAATCATAAAAACTTTGAAAACTAGAAGCATTCATATTCTGTGATGCACATAAAGAAACAAATGGGGAATAAGAAGTTAATTGACCTGTTAGTTTCTACTGAGATGAAAACTAAGAAAATCTTGGTCCTCTTAGGTGTTGTCAATTCTCAAAACACTGATCGAGGTTCTTCAATCTTCAAAAATAGCAATCTCTGCTTTTACAAGTAAAAGGGGAAAATCAGAAGAAAGCGAAGGAAAGAAACCATGAAACATTTCACTCCTCGAGCACCGCGAGTTTATGAATTTCTTCAGCACTATGATACGACGTCGTAGGATGTCCTTTTCTTAAATTCAACATTTTTTATGTTGTTTTTCCTCAGACAAATTCAATTTCTGTTTCTCAAAATTTTAAAACTAAATTAGTTTTAGAAAGATAAATTTTCTCTTGGTTTGGTGTGATTAGGGTCTTTACAAGGAGATCTTATTTTTACAATGCTTATTGGTTAAAAATTTTAAAATATTATGAAGTGAGGTAAAAGATTGTCTCTCCTTATACATCAATAATCAAGTTAAAATGTCAAACTCGGATATTAAAAGGATCATTGAGAAAAATGTGTCATCATCTAAAAAGGATTGGGGCGTTGATCCCTGCACCTGCAACTCCACCTTCTTGGATCTTCACCTCCCCATCTCACTTTTATCTTTTGTTTTTTTAATTTATATTTTTATTTTTTATTTATATTTCTATTATACCCTTATGTAAAATTTAATTTATAAAATAATTTTAATTCTAATCTCCTATGGTAAAAAACCTATTTTAAAACCTTTTTTTTTTCTCACGTTCTGCTCTCTTTAGTTTCTGTTTCATTGTTGGTTTTTCGAATTCTTTTTGTGGTCTCTTTTTTTCATTCTGAGAATTGTTGGTGTGAGAATCTTTGGCGTGGTGGAAGGAAAGTTGCAACGGTAAAGAAATCTTCATCTCTTCTTCGTGATCTTGCAGCGTGTTGGTTACTACAAAAAAGAAGGGATTTACCGACGGACAAAAGCCTTCGGTACGCACCAAAAGCCGTCGGTAAACCCACCTTATCGACGGCCTGTCGACGACTCCAAAGTCGTCGGTAATTTGCTTGTCGGAAACTTTACCGACGGCCTTTTGGCCCTCGGTATTACCGAGGGCCTAAAAGCCCTCGATAATACCGAAGGCCACAGACCGTGGGTAATACCGAAGGCCACTAGGCCGTGGGTAATACCGAAGGCCATGAGGCCCTCGGTAACGCTGTTCGAAAGTGTGTTAGCGACGGCCTGGAGGCCGTCTGTAATTTTGACAGTCTTTTTTGAAGCCAATTTGCTTCTCTATTAACCCAAAACCTGCAAATGAAAAATCAACAATCCCAAACAACAATTTATCCAGACAACATCAATTCCAAACATCAATTCAAATGTAATCATTCAACATTCATCAAGAAAACTTCAATCATTCTAAGTTTCCAAAGATGATAAGTTTCAAAACAAAGTTTAAAATGCAATCCCAAATTTGTAAGTTTAAAATGCAAAACAAAGTTTGATACTAAAATACTAACTTCAAAGTTTGATAAGTGTCAAAGTTCTTAAAAAAGAAAACCTAACTAAATTTTTTTTCTAAAGTTCCTAAATATCAAAACCTATGATAACCATCAGGATTAGGATCATCACGATCATCAGAATCATCACTATCTTCGTCTTGCACAACCGTGGTCTGGAAAGGAGGCTGCTGAGGTGGACATGGTTGCTGGGATGATGATGGGGCGGTATGTCCTTGTTGAGGAACCAATGTCCTAACCAGATTTTCCAGATTTTCAAATCTGGCTAGAAGTGAATCATAAGCATCTTTGCTGACGACATTGTTGGGGTCAAATGTGGTAGAGGTAGATGGTTGATGTCTGAATATGCCTCCTCTTCCAGCACTATAATGAGAGGCAAGTTGCCCTGCCCCATACAGTCGTCCTTTCTTTTTTCCCCCGACTGTATCAACCCAGCATTGGGTCCTGATCATTTCTTCATCAGCACCAGATCCCCCTCTGGTGTTGCCTGTGTCAATCTCGCAGAAAAATCTTCCTGTTAAATAAGATAGAAAACAGGGTCGTCGCTTAACGGATAAAAGTTACTCTAGGGATAACAGGCTGATCTTCCCTAAGAGCTCACATCGACGGGAAGGTTTGGCACCTCGATGTCGGCTCTTCGCCACCTGGGGCTGTAGTATGTTCCAAGGGTTGGGCTGTTCGCCCATTAAAGCGGTACGTGAGCTGGGTTCAGAACGTCGTGAGACAGTTCGGTCCATATCCGGTGTGGGCGTTAGAGCATTGAGAGAACCTTTCCCTAGTACGAACATTAATTTGAAAGTGTGAAAAAAGAGTACAAAATTGAATGTTGTTAAAAAGTTTACTTACAATGGTCTTGCGAGACCTCTCATCAACATATTCACCAGTCCCCTTGCGAATATGAGTCTGTGTAAAGACCTCATCAACATGAACAACCCGTCCAAGC
>NC_028361.1:17081395-17091712 GCF_000741045.1 Vigna radiata var. radiata | reverse complement strand
ATCAAAACAATGTGAGAACATTCTCCAAGTCAAGCTACTTTATTTCATATATATTGTATATTTGAAGTTATATTTTGTCTTTAAATATTGAAATTTTATACAAATTATACAAATATATATTGTAAGTATGAAACTGTGAGCATAATAAGGCTATGTATTTATAACAGTAAGGTATCAGTTAGAACCATAATTACAGAAATAATTAACTCTTGAAGAGCTCTTAAGTTATAGTGTTAACTAAAGTGCGTGTATGACTTATAGTGTATATACACATATATACCTAAGATCATTTAATCATTTTAAACATGTTCTAGAATAAAAAATAAAAATACTCCACCCTCAAAGATGTAAAAATTCTCCATTATACATATGTGTACACCAACTAAAGGACATTAACACATGTCAACAACTGCAAATATACTCAGATTTAACTAATTCTAGGACTGATCTACTCTAACAGGCATGTGAATGATCTTATATATAATATGAGTTATTTTGCATAGCAATGATCTTAAAGAAGAAAGCGCAATGGTTTAAGATTATCAAACATAATTTTAGTAAGCATAATTTTAAAATCAAAAGAGTACAGTAATCAATACTCAAAATCAGAAAAGTAATGTAAAAGTTATAAGTTCTGTTTTACTCTGCACTCTTGTTTAGCAGAAATCATATGAAGCAAAAGATGTTACAAGCATTCCAATAAATTATAATTCTCACACTTTTCCCACAGGCAATAAACAATCACAGAAAAACTGAAGAAATGCATAGCTTGCAGTTACAGGAACAAAATAAAAGAAACACAAAATGAATCACTCTTTGAGTCCTTTATTTAACTCCAGTATACTTCAGCTAAGTTTACTTTTTTCCCAATGCCAATGATTGAACTTCACTCATACTAACAATTTCCATCAANTAATTTTTTTTCTTCCATCATTTAAGATTCAATTCCCTCAATCCCATCATGATAANCACTCAGCAACAATAATGAAGCCCCCTAGTGGAAAATTTCCTGTCATCAAAATCTGAGTTCTACTTTTCCTTGTCATCTTCTTGTATGCAGAGAGTTTGAACTTAATTTTTTCNAGTTCAATTATCAATCTCAAACCTTGTCCNACAATTTTATTTTAATAGCTCNGTGTTCATTACAGAAGTATCTGACTCTAATCCATTTTAATGATGTCTCATGTTGTGGTTTATCCAAAATATGATAAAAAGACACAAGAGATGGTTCCTATTTCATAATGTTGCATGGTTTAACGATGGATTTGTTTATGAGCCTGAGGAGTGCGATTTTAGGAATGGAAAATGGGTGTTTAACAATTCAATAAAGCCTTTGTATTCAAGAAATAGTTGCCCTTATCAGAAGAATTTGTACAACCCCATCCGAAGAAGAGTTGGACTTGGAATGACTTTGTTGAACAGAGGCTTGAAGGTCAAGAAAGGGATAGAATAAAGTATTTGACTGTTTTGCAATATGTTTCTATATAAATTACCTAGGCTAGCATTACATCCATGGTTAGAATAAAATATAAAGCAGGTCAATTTACAAAATCCAAAGCTACTTTTTGCGGATTGTCCCAAGTCCCAAATGTAATCCTACCAACAATTTGTTTTCAACATTGTGACTATTTTGCACCATCTGTAATCACAGTTAGAAAGATTGATTTTATTTTTTTGGAAAATTTACAATTATTAACCTGCACTAAAGGAATGCAATGCCTGAAGTAAACGAGAATGTGTAACTCTAAGGGTAAGCACTTCCCTGAAGGGTCAACACCTTGACCAGTAAATAAGCATTACTCTATTGCTGACAAATGTTAGTCTTTTAATTGTATTAGATTTTTTTTTCTTTTCTGTATAAGCCAACTTCAAAAGTGTTGGGATCTAAACTTTTAAAGGTAGTGGCTGTGTTTTCATTGTTTCTGGATTGGTTTCTAATAGTTTAATTTTAGCAATATACAGTTGGATCTTTGTTAAATTTACATTTAACAACAAGTTAGTTGTATAAATCTTACTGAATAACAATTTTTGAAATAAGGAGTTCACATAAATTAATCTTTATCTCTTAGTTCTGTTGCACTTGGTGTAACTAAAATACTTGATGTGCTTTCTGTTTTATAGGTTGAGAGCAGGAATAGTGATTTTCAATTATAGGGACCACTACAACATGCTTCAAAAGATAGAAGGTACAACATATTATACAACACTAGGTTGAACATTGCATCTTACTCTCGCGGTCATATGCTTGCGTGGTTTGAGAAGAGCAATCAAATTAGCTGTCAACGTGTTATCAAATTTTGTCTGGCCCTACAGGAGGTGTTGTTGGTTACTCACAAACTCTTTTCGGGCTTGAAACGGATAAGCCATTAATTGGGTTTGATATGGGAGGAATATCTACAGATGTGGAAGGATGCTAATTGGAAAGAGAGGTCAAGTTCATGTGATAATATAAATGTTTGTGTAAACTTATTCTTGTGTAAAGAATGGGAGGGTAGATTCTGACTATCAATATTGGGAATGACAGCCAGAAGATTCAAACTTCAGAAACCCTAAGGCCACACAAAAAGAACACAAATTCTATAGCATACACACCATCACAGAGACAAAACAACATGAACAAAAAGCACTTAAAAATTACCTCGAAAACAAAAAGCACGATGATGGCAACCTTTGCAGACCACGACCACGATGATGCACCACCACTGCCACAAACGCTAACTACCACGACCCACCACCCTGCCGGAAACACCACGTCACCAACGACCACACCTCCACGGGAGACTCATCCTCGACACCACCAGCCCTCAACGCAGCAACCACTCGAACCCTAGCCCAAGACTCCCAAACCAGAACGCACCGTGAAGGAACCCTATTCCAAGACCACCGTGAATGACCACCACCAGGACTATCCAAGAAAGTGAGGGAGGGTGAAGAAAAGGCGGGACGTGAAAAGGGAGGGAATTGTCTGAAGAAAACGACGAACTCGACGAAGGGTGAAGAAAGTGAAATTGGGGAACGAAAACCCCAACTGAAATTTTAAATCAGGGAGGAACTTACCGACGGCTCAAAAGCCTTCGGTAAGCATATCATTACCGACGGCCTCAAGGCCTTCGGTAATATGTCGTAGGTAAATCACGCTTTTCCTGTAGTGAGTAATGGGAAGAGATATGTGAGCGTCGAAGAGTTACGTAATTCACGGTTAAAAATAGCCTAAACCCTTAAACGGATCTGGTTATTCGTCGCCGGATGTCAACATCCGTAAAGTATTGTCTTCTTCCTCCTACGTACACACCTCTACCAGAAACATCACAGC
The DNA here is from genome assembly GCF_000741045.1 of Vigna radiata var. radiata. Lineage (NCBI taxonomy): Eukaryota > Viridiplantae > Streptophyta > Magnoliopsida > Fabales > Fabaceae > Vigna > Vigna radiata. Next base: position 17,088,399 of record NC_028361.1, on the reverse strand, counting down.
ACCAAAATGAAACCAAACAAAACTAACAATAGCGCACAACCAAAGCATAAATCAATGCAATCTTAAACACTAAATCACATAAATTTACAAAGCAAGAAATTAACACAGATGCACAACAAAAACTAACCTTGTAGACGGCAGAAGAAGAGTTGACTGCAAAAGTTGAAAACTTTCAGAAAAGGTGGAGCGTGGGGTTGAGAATTCAAAGGGAAGGGGAGGTGGGGTGGGGTTGAGAATGCAAAGGGAAGGGGAGGTGGGGCTGCTTCGGGTCTGTGAAAGTGAAAGATGAAGAAAGTAAAGTAAAATTAGGGTTACTTTATTAGGAGGGTTAAAAAAGTAAAAAAGAAAAATAAAGAAAGGTTAGTTTTGTAATTAACGAAAGGTTAAAAAAAAGAGGGGGGTGGAGGATGGATTTGGGGAGGTGGAGGCATTAACGCCCAAAGGATTGGTATGTAAAATTAGATGATCTTTTGTGGACTTACTAGACTACCTCGAATACTCATATAGGGTTAACTCCTTTTCAATTAATTATGACAAATCATGTCATCTACATGTTGAAATGGAGTATAAGACTTATTTTATTCTACTAATTATAACCTAGATAAGGTCCAAAAGATATGGGCTTAGGCCCATCTTTCACAAATGACTTCAACCCTTCTTAAATGTTTTTAACCATGACTAAGGGGTATGCCATCATATATAATAATAGGGAGTTTCTCATCCCTTTCAAGATAACACATATTTTAAATAAGATGGTAAAGGTTTAACTCCAAAGTGGATGATTGTACCACATATAGCAACATTTTACTACCTAAGGAAATCTCAACCGCCTAGCATCACACTCGAACGTCACAAAAGTATCATCTATTGACATTGTGTCTTCAATATCATTTGTTTTATAATTTTCTTTGTTGTCTAAAATTGAATATGACATTTTCGATAAAGAAAAATCCAAAGATGAAGAAGAGGTAGAAAAGACATCTAAGAAACTAGAAGAAAAATTGTTTACTACATTACTCAATAAATCAATACAAAACAGAGAACAATCTTCAATTAGGTGTTTCATTACATTAAACTACACCTTCTCATCTCCTGTCTCCATAGTCCATGATTTTACATGCACATTTATCTTGGTATTGTTAGAGCGGTGCAATAGAGTGGTTAGCGTGTGCAACAGAAAAAGGGGAGATGAATTGGTTTCTTATCACAAATAATACCTTTAATAATTTTCTCGTAAAATATAATTTTTTTAATAACAAACTAAACAAATAAAAGAGTAAGGAAGAGAAAAAATTATAGAGGTGATTTTTATACTAGTTGGACCACACAAATCCTATGTCTAGTTGTTAATCCAAACGAGAATTAACGCTTCACTATCACAAACCAATAAATTGTTACAATCACAAAGAAAAAACATAGTTTAAGGTTAGAACACCTCTCTTGTTACCACAACAGATGAAACTCACTTCCCTTGAAACCCACAAGGGATGAACACCTCCTTCGAATGCTTCACGGAGGATGAACACCTCCTTTGAATTTCACAAAGGATGACATGCTTTAACTCAGCAACAACAACAACACTCAATCATAACTCTTGTAAAAGTTCACATTCTATGCCAACACCAAGTTTTCAAAGCCAAATCATAAAGGTTACACAAAACCTAGAACACTTGTCACAACACGCAACAAATAAGGATTTCGAATACAAAGTATTTCGTATTTTAGAATGAGATCAGTCTCAATTCAATTTATAGAGATCTTACTCAATGATACTTACAAAAATTCGTTGTCAGCTAATTAACATGTGATAATCGGTTATCCACTTATGGTAATCGATTATGTATTTAATGAATGCACAATGGTCAAAAACTTGCTTAAAAATTCTCATAATTGCTTGTGATAATCAATTATGACAAGTCATAATTGATTATTGATAATCGATTATTATAAGTTGATAATCAATTATTGTGAGTATAAAAAGAAGATTCAGATTTAAAACAAATTTTAATGCAACGTAAGGCAAACAATACATAGAATCAAAGATAAATCACATCCTATACATAAATCTATTAAATTAAAAAAGTTTTAACCAAAACAAATCTTCATAAAAATCTTCTTGCAATAAGAACACTTAAGACTTGACTTTGAAACATTATAAAAAAAATTTTCTTCAACTTTATGCTAACATATACATCATAAACGATCTTCCCAAAGATAATAATGGTCAAACTCATTCATTCATGTTCAAATGTAGAAGTATGCATAAAAAGATAATTAATCCACACGAACAAACACGTTTTCAAGCATACATGGTGGAATAATTGTGCTATAATTGGCAATTTTAATGACCATAGTGGTAATCTTAAGAGGTTCAAGAAGAATAGAAATAAAACCTGATAAAAACATTACATTTACAAAAACTCTTAAATCTAATATTGTTTTTTAATATTACTATTTGAAATAAAATATCAATTCTAAAATATTATTTTCTAGACTTTAATATTAACAATTTGTTTTTATTTGTTAAGATCTTTATTTATTAAATTAAGAAAATAAATACACGTTTGAATATTTAAATATGACTTATTAAATAATATTTTGATTATTATTTTTATTAAAATTTGATATATTCCTTAAAAATACGTTATGTTTATTCCTCTAGAATAAAGTTAAAATTTATTAATTTAGTATTTAATAACATTAAATTGAAGTATATGAAATACTGCATTTATTACGAATTTACTGCTCCGCTTACATTACTACTTGGTTGTCGTTTAGTATGTTGCATTTAATAAGAACTTCACATTTTTCCTATAAATAATGAAGAGATCAACTTCTTGTAAAACTATCACCATATTATTATTATTATTATAACGAACATCAAAATTTCAAATTTTGCAAGATGAAAGATACGTCAAAGAATTCATTCATATTAGCATTCTTATTTGTAATTCTCGCAACAGAAGTTTATTATGGTATTTATTTTCTCTTTATTATCCTATGCTTTCTGAATATTATTTTTTTTTCTTGTACATATCTATAATAAAAAGATGCAATTATTTTTACAGGTTATTCATCTTCAATGGAAACAAACAGAAAAGATGGTGTTATAGTTGTATGTCCATGCAAAACAAAGAAGGATTGTCTTCGCAATATTCGCTCTTTACCATGCGGTCCGTCAGTAGTTTTTTGTTACGAAGGGTATTGTCGTTGTAATCATATAAACCAGGAACCAGGTATTCAAAATTAAATATAATCTTTATATAAAAATTAAAAAATATATATCTTTTTACACATTAAAATTTTTATATTCATTTGATATTATCTTTATTTATTTTTAAAAAATACAAAAATTTACAATTTTTTATATTATTTTATCTTTATAATCTATCAAATGTATTATGATAGTATTATTCAAAAGTTAAACTTCAATCCAGTATGTGAAAGTCTTATTTACTCATATTTCAGATTTGAGAAAGCTAAATATTATAAATCAAATATTTTTTAATTATTTGATTTATAATATTTCATTGATGGTCAGAACATCTAAACCTCCATTAATAGTTTTAAATTGCAGTCAGCCAATCTTATAAGCATTTTTCTAAAAGGAATCTAATTCTCTTTAAAAGCTTGGATATTAGATTTTATTTCATGTTCAGATATTTGAAATTATAAAATTTCATGAAAGTGTATATATATATATATATATATATATATATATATATCTAGAGAGAGAGAGAGAGAGAGAGAAATTTTTTCTAGTATTCAGAATTGTTTAATTGTTTTTGTTAAAAGTCCCTTTTATAATTTTTCATGTGAATTTTGCACGCATTTTTTTTTAATTTTCTTTTAATAATATTTTTCGTGTAAAAACATTATGTTTAGCAGAAATTTATAAAAAAAATTGTAATTGTTTTCAGCGTTCTCGTGATAAAATTCTACATTAAATGTTTTATTTTATTTAGTTTTATTGAAATTATGATTATTCAATTTTGCAGGTAATTTGTTTCCGAGAGAGGCAAGAGTGAATGATTCTACATGAAACATTTTAAATTATGAGCTGTATGGTTTCATAATTGAAATATATAAAAATGAATAATAAATCAAAGAGTTTCATTTTAATGCACTTTAAGAGCTTCCAATAACTAAACCAATTTACTATTGTCTAAAGTTAAATCACCTTTTTTTCATCGAAGTTTAATATTGTCTAAAGGTGAATGACCTTTTTTTCACGTGCAAAGATAAAAATAAAACAAGATTAGTAATACTGTAATTACATATATTCATTGAATGATTAAATATAAAATTCTTTTTATGTAGAAAGTTTATATTCTATAACATTCACATTAAAACATAAAAAGAAACAAAAAGAAAGTGTGCTACGATTCGCAATACAATTATATCTTGTTTATTGTATTTTTCTTTTAGAATTTTTTTCCTTACAAAGAAGACAGAGCTTCAGAGTGTCAAGATTTTCCATTAAAGCTTTCAATCAACAAACACAATATATCCTCGTTGTGGGTTAGCTACGTTGGTTATTATGACATTGAAGCACGATTATTTTGTTCAATCATATCCATATTACTAATTGTTTATTATGACATTGAAGCACAATTATTTTGTTCAATCATATTCATATTACTAATTGTTTATATTTCACAAAAGAAACATATTTATATAAATTAGCTTATGTGAAAGACTTAATTATTGTTATAAGAAATAATATTTTAATTAAGGGTTTGCTAACTTGTGTACGTCTGTTTTTCAATTGGTACATTTTAACAATGTGTACCACGTTTTAGTAGACAAAAATATTCTAATATATCATAGATTTTTAAGTTTTAAGGTTAAGGGTATTTTAATAATTTTCAATATCAAAACTAAAAAAAGAAAAAAGAAACCCCAAACCCTTGCTCACCTCCCTCATTCTTCTCAATCCTTTTTTTTTTCATCTCTCTCACTCTAACATTTTCTCTATCATCCCTACACTAGTCCCAAGTGAAAAAACACTCATTGTTAAACAATTTGTTTTTGTAAAGAGTTGAGTCATTGACATATTCGCCTTTAGGAAAAAGGTTCATTCAAGATCTCTTCAATTTCATCATTTTCACTAACCTCTCTAATTTCAAATCATCTACGGATGTTGAATCATCATCTCTAGAAAAATACTTCCAGGCCAATTACCAATTCCTTCCAATGTCATTATGCTTGTGAAAATTAGATAAAACTAGATAAGACAAAAATTATAAAATGAAAATTCATTATAAAATCATTTTTTGTAAGAAATTATTTAACAGTGAGTCTTTCTGATTTTTCCACGCCAATTACCAATTTCTTCGGATGTCATTATGCTTGTAAAAATTAAATAAAATTAGATAAGACAAAAATTATAAAATAAAAACTCATTATAAAATCATTTATTGTAAGAAATTGTTTAACAGTGAGTGTTTCTTATTTTTTTCCATGCAAATTACCAATTTCTTCGAATGTCATTATGCTTGTAAAAATTAGATAAAATTAGATAAGACAAAAATTATGAAATGAAAAATCATTATAAAATCATATTTTTTTGTAAGAAATTGTTTAACTGCGAGTGTTTCTGATTTTTTCAGTTGGGGCTACAGTAGCGATGACAGATAAAATGTTAGAGTGACAGAGATGAAAGAGAAAGGGTTGAAAGGAATGAGGGAGGTGAACAAGGGTTTGGGGTTTCGTTTTTTTTAGTTTTGAAAATGAAAATTATTAAAATACCCTTAACCTTAAAGCTTAGAATTCATGATATATTAGGGTATTTTTGTCTACTAAAACCCGATACGCATTGCTAAAATGTACCAACTGAAAAACAGACTACGCAAGTTAGCAAACCCCTTTTAATTATAACAAATTTTAAAGTTTACTTAAGTTTTTGTTTTCACATAAAGTTTTAAAATATTTTTGGGTTTGAGATAACCTGTAATATGAGGGGTTTTATCTTTATCAGGAAAAATATGCATTGAAAATCATTGAAGATACAAATTTATTCCAATGAAATAATACCATAAGCTAGCATTGGCTTTTGGTACACCTCTTAAAAATCTAAAATCATATTAAAGGTTGATTGGACAATTAATTTATTTGTTTGTGACTAGACATGATCTTGCTTACTCTATCCACATTTTATCTCAATTTATGTAGAATCTTCATAAAAAGCATTCAGAGACAACTTTAAGAGTTATTAGACATTTCAAGAAACATTTAGGACAAGGTATTTTATTAGAGTCTAGTAGTAAACTAGAATTATAAGGATTGTGTGATTCAGATTGGACAGGTTGCTCATTTATAAGACGTTATTTGACTCGTTAGGTGGTACTTATTGGTTCTTCTCCAATCATTATGCCAGAAAAGTCTTCTCTTATACTAGTTAAAAAGGCTTTTTATGATAGTTTTTGAACTAATGTTTATTGTGGTCACCATTAGGTTTCTTCGTACATCCTTGAGCCTCATAGTGGGTATCAAAATGTTTCGGTTTATGGTGTCAATGTTAAGTCTTCTTCTCAAAATAGTCTCCAAAACTTCAAGCTCAAGTTAAAGTTCTTTCTTCTCTCCACCCTAGATGTCGTTCGGTTGAGTCGAGGTGTTATGTATTGAAGACATTCCGATACTAAAGCCAATGAATGTCCAATAATGTTAGCAATAAATGTGCAATCAATATAACCAACTACCTAACTATCAAAAATCTATAATAGATTTCGCGGTGGTCTTCTGATTAGTGTTGACCTAATTACGTCCAAATGGTAATAATCTAACTTAGTATTAATGTAATTATCTTTAACGTTAATCTCTACTTTTAGGCCGATTGTTCGAGTTCTCAACCAGTCACAACAAAAATATAGGTTGGTCGACCGCCTGATTATTGGACTAATCGGACGATCATACTATACAATATAAAATAAATAAATTAATAAATATATATATATATATATATATATATATATATATATATATATATATATATATATATATAT